>NW_025154103.1:0-1422 GCF_004010195.1 Chiloscyllium plagiosum | reverse complement strand
AGAACGCTTCCTGCACCAGAAGTAAGGCTCACTAGTCTATAATTAACTGAGTCATCTCTACTCTCCTTCTTGATCAAGGGCACAACATTTGCAATCCTCCAGTCCGCTGGTACCAAATATCAAAGCCAAAGGCTCTGCTATCACCTACCTAGCTTCCCAGAGAATCCTTGGATAAATCCCATTCAGCCCAGGGGACTTGTCTACTTGCCTCAACCACTACAGTCAATGTTCTGACCAATGAAGGCAAGCATGCCAAATGACATCTTCACCACTATTTCTGGCTGAAACGTCACTTACAAGGAAATATATACCTGCAAGCCGAGGTGTCTTTCTTTTTTCATCAACACTCACAAGGGCCCTACCATTAACTGTACAAGATAGTAACTGGATGGAGATTTTTAAAACCAGATTTCATTGAGAAATTTAAAAATGAAGGTGCATAAACTGCATGCAGGGAGAAATGTTTTCACTTGTGAGGCTGACCTGAACAGGAAGTTAACATTCATGAATCAAATCAGAAATTCAAAACAGAACATTCTCCCTGACAAAGATGACATCTAGTACCAGGAATGCTTAAGTTGAATATAATGACTTTTTTCAGGGGAAATTGGTAAGTACCTCACGGAGAAACATACAGAATGATATACTGATGGGATGAGACAAAGTTGGAGTATATTCCTATGGAAATTAAATATCTGCACTTGCCTGTTGGGCCAAAAGGCACGTTTCTCTGCTGTAAAGTCTTTGTAAATGTCCTGGTCTTGTAAGTAAAGAATCATTTAGTCACCCACTAATCTGAAAAAAAGGTTCCACTAGGGTATAAAAGAGAAATACAAGAGGCATCCCTTCATAAGGTTATACAATTAACATCCATTACTGAAGGTATCTCTGCAGAGGGAGAGAGCGGTTTAATCTTTGGCTTCTCGGTAGCAGTAGAGAACAGAGTTTTAATCTGTGCTTTGGTTTAAGTTGAGCTGGCAACATCAAGATCTTTACTGAATTCAGCTTGGGCTGCCTTAATAAACCCATTATACGACTGAAAGCAACATGGTGAGAAGATGACATCAAACGTTGGGATGTAAAGAAGTACGCATGACACTATTTTGCTGACTGCACAAGACAAACACAAATACTTTTCTGAATGAACAAATCTAATTTTAGCTATCTGTGAAATCTGTTAACCACAAAATTAAGAAAGGTTAACATAGGTAACAAAAAACACAGTAGGTTGAATATCATCAATAACAAGTTTATTTATTCCAGATTTTCCTCTCAAACCCTTGCACATACCATTCAACATCACAGCAATTCATATATGCAGCATTTAACAAGAAAGAGGCCCCAAAGCTGTTTTATTGAAGAATAATGAGACATTGGTCAGGAAGAAGTAAGTATAAGATCAGAATATACAAGACCCCATTG
>NW_025154102.1:0-1422 GCF_004010195.1 Chiloscyllium plagiosum | reverse complement strand
ATGGAGTGAGGTGACTGTGGCCCAGTATGGTGTGTGGTGACAGTGTCCTGGTATGGAGTGTGGTGACAGTGGCCCGGTATGGAAGGTGGTGACAGTGGCCCAGTATGGAGTTTGGTGACAGTGGCCCGGTATGGAAGGTGGTGACAGTGGCCCAGTATGGAGTTTGGTGCCTGTGGCTCGGTATGGAGTGTGGTGGCTGTGGCCTGGTATGGAGTGCCGTGACTGTGGCCCGGTATGGAGTGTGGTAACTGTGGCCTGTTATGGAGTGTGGTGACCGTGGTACAGTATGGAATGTGGTGGCTATGGTCTGGTACGGAATATGGTGACAGTGGCTGGGTGTGGAGTGTGGTGACTGTGGCCCGGTATTGAGTGTGATGGCTGTGGCCTGGTATGGATCGTGGTGACATTGGCCTGGTACTGAGTGTGATGGCTGTGGCCTGGTATGGAGCGTGGTGGCAGTGGCCTGGCATGGGGTGTGGTGGCAATGGCCTGGCATGGGGTGTGGTGGCTGTGGGCTGGTATGGAATGTGGTGACAGTAGCCTGGTATGGAGTGTGGTGACAGTGGCCTGTGTGGAGTATGGTGACTGTGACCTGGTATGGAGTGTGGTGACAGTGGCCTGGTATTGATCGTGGTGACTGAGGTCCGGTATGGAGTGTGGTGACAGTGGCCCGGTATGGTGTGTCGTGGCAGTGGCCTGGTATGGAGTGTGGTGACAACGGCCTGGTATGGAGTGTGGTGGCTTTGGCCCAGTATGGAGGGTGGTGACTGTGGCCTGGTATGGCGTGTGGTGACAGTGGCCTAGTTTGAAGTGTGGTGGCTGTGGCCCGGTACGGAGTGTGGTGACTGTGGCCTGGTATGGAATGTGGTGACTGTGGCCTGGTATGGAGTGTGGTGACAGTTGCCCAGTATGGAGAGTGATGACTGTTGCCTGGTATGGAGTGTGGTGATTGTGGCCCGGTATGGAGTGTGGTGACAGTGGCCTGGTATGGAGTGTGATGACTGTTGCTTGGTATGGAGTGTGGTGCCTTTGGCTCGGTATGGAGTGTGGTGACTGTGGCCTGGTATGGAGTGCCGTGACTGTGTCCCGGTTTGGAGTGTGGTAACTGTGGCCTGGTATGGAGTGAGGTGACAGTGGTACAGTATGGAATGTGGTGGCTATGGCCTGGTACGGAATATGGTGACAGTGGCCTGGGTGTGGAGTGTGGTGACTGTGGCCCGGTATTGAGTGTGATGGCTGTGTCCTGGTATGGAGTGTGGTGGCTGCGGTCCGGTATGGTGTGTGGTGGCTCTGGCCTGGTATGGAGTGTGATGACTGTTGCTTGGTATGGAGTGTGGTGCCTCTGGCTCGGTATGGAGTGTGGTGGCTGTGGCCTGGTAGGGAGTGTGTTGGCTGTGGCCCGGTATGGAGTGTGGTGGCTGT
>NW_025154101.1:0-1422 GCF_004010195.1 Chiloscyllium plagiosum | reverse complement strand
TAAAGTAAAGTAAAGTAAAATAAACAGAAAAAACACGATCAATGGCTTACCTGGAAGACCAGCAGCTGCAAGAAGTGGATAGTAAATCTCTTGCAACATCAAAACCGGTGGTTTCCTCATTTCTGAAAACGAATGACTGTTGTAGTTGTAGAAGGTCTCTGGCTGCCATATCACCAACACATGGAAATGCTAAGCTGTATTTATGTACACATCAGACCTCCATTAAGTCGATTACGTCAAATCATCACTTCCAATAGTTCCGCTCATTTAGAATGTTTTTGTTTTGCATAACACAATGAAACAAAATAAGATCTGGCCCTGACATTCTCGTCTTCACTTTCGTTGTGCTCTCTATGCATTGGATGCCAGTTGTCATGTACATCACCTTATTTCATAATTTAGACAGACGAATTTTCTGAAAAGTAACACTGCCTCCTGACTATTTTTGTTATTAATACGTTTAGCAATTGTACTCCTTGCTTCCTCGCTGCCTAGTGTGGAAACCTTACGCATATCGTAGCTCATCAAATTCGAATATTTGTCCAGTTTCTGAAATTGCATACTTAGTGGCGAATAGAGGAAAATGCACACGAAGAGATTGACTTACCACATTGGATATTTTTTCATGTATCACATGTGAAGAATGCAATCTTCTTATCCAGTAACTCATTCCAGACCAGTTGGAAATTTCCTCTAGCTCATCTGAACGCCTGGGATTAGACAAAGAACACTGAATAAATACCATATTCCTTACTGACGACATGCATAGTTTCTACGATATATAAGCAACTGTCTAATGATAGAGAATATGCGGATGGAATTCAACATCAATACCTTCGCGAGAGACGTAGGATCAGAAAACAAAACGTATTGTGCTTGTGACAATGCTGGTACTTTATAAATGATATTCTGTCTTTTTTATATGAAGAGGTCATAAAGGCATAGCTGCTGCAGTGTCGATTTTAATAATGATTTGGAGGTATCGTTGTTGGACTAACACACCAGGTATAGTCCAACAGTTTTATTTTCATGCATTACGTTTCCGTTTAAAGCTGGAAAAGGAATGGCCACTGCTCTCAGTTCATGCCCTTTTTTTCGACATTATTTTAGCTGCAGCAGACACAAGTTGGTGGAGTGCAGGGAAGTCGCCAGCTTCTTTAAAAGACTTTTCTGAATTTATATTGAAGGTTATGTCTTTGAAGTTGTTTCCTTCCGTCTGTAAATGTCTGTGTTTGATTTGTTTTTGCCATGGATATATTCATGTGTTGTTACAATATTGGAACAGTTAATTACTAATAGCTATTGGAGCGGATTGGTGCAGTATTTCAACAGTTATGTTATTCAAAATTACGTTTTCATTCGTTGGGGCTACAACTGTTGTCCTGGAATTACTGTTTTTTTTTTTTCCCTGAAAGTCCAGTG
>NW_025154100.1:0-1422 GCF_004010195.1 Chiloscyllium plagiosum | reverse complement strand
TTCTTTCTGTGATTGTGCCTCTGACAGGGTTGTTGTTTCTTGATAGTGATTATGTCAGGCTTTTGTTTCTGTGATTGTGACTATGTTCGGAATGTTGTTTCTGTCAATGTGATTATGTTAAGCTGTTGTTTCTGTGATTGTGACTATGAAATGCTGTTGTTTCTTGATTGTGATTATGACAGGCTGTTGTTTCTGTGATTGTGATTATGACAGGCTGTTCTTTCTGTAATTGTGCCTATGACAGGGCTGTTGTTCCTGTGATTGTAACTATGTCAGACTGTTGTTTCTGTGATTGTGAATGTGACAGGCTAGTTGTTTCTGTGATTGTGACTATGTTTGGCTGTTGTTTCTGTTATTGTGACTATATCACTATATCAGGCTGTTGTTTCTGTGATTGTGACTGTGTGAGGCTGTTGTTTCTTTGTTTGTGGCTATGTCAGGCTGTTGTTTCTGTGATTGTGATTATGTTAAGCTGTTGTTTCTGTGATTGTGACTATGAAATGCTGTTGTTTCTTGATTGTGATTATGACAGGCCGTTGTTAATGTGATTGTGATTGTGACAGACTGTTCTTTCTGTGATTGTGCCTATGACAGGGTTGTTGTTTCTGTGATTGTGACTATATCAGACTCTTGTGTCTGTGATTGTGACTATGTTAGGCTGTTGTTTCTTGATTGTGATTATGTCAGGCTTTTGTTTCTGTGAATGTGATTATGACAGGCTGTTGTTTCTGTGATTTTGCCTCTGACAGGGTTGTTGTTTCTGTGATTGTGACAATGTCAGGGCTGTTGTTTCTGTGATTTTGCCGATGACAGGGTTGTTGGTTCTGTGATTGTGACAATGTCAGGACTGTTGTTTCTGTGATTTTGACTTTGTCAGGGATGTTGTTTCTGTGAATGTGATTATGTCAAGCTGTTGTTTCAGTGAATGTGATTATTCCCGGCTGTTGTTTCTGTGATTGAGATTATGAAAGGCTGTTGTTTCTGTTATTGTGCCTATGACAGGGTTGTTGTTTCTGTGATTGTGACAATGTTACGACTGTTGTTTCTGTGATTGTGACATGTCAGGCTGTTGTTTCTGTCGTTGTGACTATGTCAGGGTTGTTGTTTCTGTGATTGTAACTATGTCAGGCTGTTGTTTCTGTGATTGTAATTGTGACAGGCAAGCTGTTTCTGTGATTGTGACTATGTTAGGCTGTTGTTTCTGTGATTGTGATTGTGACAGACTACTTGTTTCTGTGATTGTGACTATATCAGACTGTTGTGTCTGTGATTGTGACTATGCCAGGCTGTCGTTTCTTGATTGTGATTAAGTCAGGCTGTTGTGTCTATGATTGTAACTATGTCAGGCTGTTGTTTCTGTGATTGTGACTGTGTCAGGCTGTTGTTTATCTGATTGTGATTATGTCAGGCTTTTGTTTCTGT
>NW_025154099.1:0-1422 GCF_004010195.1 Chiloscyllium plagiosum | reverse complement strand
CTGAAAGGTTCAGTTTCGGACGTTTCATCACCAAACTACGTAACATCGTCAGTGAGCATCCGCAAGAAACACTGCTGGTGATTCCTGCTTTCCATTTAAATTTGGTGGTTTCTTTCGGTTGGTGATTTTATTTGCTGCAGTGGCCATTTCCTGTTGCGATGTCAATTCTTGTCATGATGTCAATTCGTGTGGTTATGTCATGTCCTGTTCTTTCTCTCCAGCTGTTTAAAATGCGGTCCAAGTCTATGTGTTTGTTCATAGAGTACCGGAGGGAATGCCATTCTTCTCGGAATTCTCGTGCATGTCTCTGTCTGCTTTATCTTCGGATGGATGTGTTGTCCCAGTCGAAATGATATCCTTCCTTTTCTGTAACAAAGGATACAAGTGAGAAAGGGTCATGCCGGTTTTTTGGCCTGTTGATTTTCATGTATCCTGGTGGCTAGTGCTCTGTCTGACGGTCCAATGTAATGTTTGTTGCAGTTCTTGCATGCTATTTTGTAAATGACTTTAATTTTGCTTGTTGTCTCTTTTGGGACTTTCAAGCTAATTAATTAATTAATTAATTAATGATTAGCTGTATCCTAGAACTCTGTGGGAAACTAGAGAAGTAATTGCTAGGCCTCTCACTGAGACTATTGTATCATCGATAGTCACAGGTAAAGTGTCGGAGACTGGATGTTGGCTAACGTGGTGCCAGTATTTCAGAAGGGTGGTAAGGTTAAGCCAGGGAACTACAGACCAGCTCGCCTGTATGTCCGTGGTGGGAAAGTTGTTGGAGGAAATCCTGACGGACAGGATGTGAGTGTATTTGGAAAGACATGGACTGATTTGGGTTGTCAACATGGCTTTGTGTGCGTGAAATCATGTTTCACAAATTTGGTTGAGTATTTTGCATAAGCAACAAAGAGGATTGATGAGAGCACAGATGTAGATGTGATCCATAAGGACTTCAATAAGGCGTTCGGCAAGGTTCCCCATGGCAGACTTATTAGCAAGGTTATATCTCACAAAATCCAGAGAGAACTTGTCATTTGGATGAAGAACTGGCTCAAATGTAGAAGAAAGAGGGGGGTGGTGCAGGGTTGTTTCCAGACTGGAGGCCTGAGACCAGTGGAAAGCCACAAGGATCTGTGATGAGCTCTCTACTGTTTGTCATTTATATAAATATTTTGGATGCGAGCATCAGAGATTTAGTTACGACTTTTGCAGATGACACCAAAATTGGAGTTGTAGTGGACAGCGAAGAAGGTGACCTCGGATTACAACAGGATCTTGATCAGATGGGCCAATGGGGTGAGCAGTGGCAGGTGAAGTATAATTCGATTAAATGCGAGGTGCTGCACTTTGTGAAAGTAACTCTTGGCAGGACTTACACTCTCAATGGTAAGATCCTAGGAAATGTTGCTGAACAAAGAGATCTTG
>NW_025154098.1:0-1422 GCF_004010195.1 Chiloscyllium plagiosum | reverse complement strand
CCTGGGGATTGGAATCGGTCAGTTCCTGTCCTGTTGATTGGTGTCGGTCAGTCCCTGTCCTGGGGATTGGTGTTGGTCAGTCTCTGTCCTGAGGATTGGTGTCGGTCAGTCCCTGTCCTGGGGATTGGTGTCGGTCACTACCTGTCCTGGGAATTGGACTCGGTCAGTCCCTGTCCTGGGGATTGGTGTCAGTCAGTCCCTGTCCTGGGGATTGGACTTGGTCAGTCCCTGTCCTGGTGATTGACTCGGTCAATCTCTGTCCTGAGGATTGGTGTCGGTCAGTCCCAGTCCTGGGGATTGACTCGTTCAGTCTCTGTCCTGGGAATTGGTGTCGGTCAGTCCCTGTCCTGGGGATTGGTGTCGGTCAGTCTCTGTCTTGGGGATTGGACTCGGTTAGTCCATGTCCTGCGGATTGGTTTCGGTCAGTTCCTGTCCTGGTGATTGGTGTCGGTCAGTCCCTGTCCTGGGGCTTGGACTCGGTCACTACCTGTCCTGGGGATTGGTTTCGGTCAGTCCCTGTCCTGGGGATTGGTGTCGGTCTGTTCCTGTCCTGGGGATTGGACTCGGTCAGTCCCTGTCCTGGGGATTGGTGTCAGTCAGTCCCTGTCCTGGGGATTGGACTCGGTCAGTCCCTGTCCTGGGGATTGACTCGGTCAGTCCCTTTCCTGGGGATTGGACTCGGCCAGTCCCTGTCCTGTCGATTGGTGTCGGTCAGTCCCTGTCCTGGGGATTGACTCGGTCAGTCCTTGTCCTGGGGATTGACTCGGTCAGTCCCTTTCCTGGGGATTGGACTCGGCCAGTCCCTGTCCTGTCGATTGGTGTCGGTCAGTCCCTGTCCTGGGGATTGACTCGGTCAGTCCCTGTCCTGGGGATTGGTGTCGGTCAGTCCCTGTCCTGGGGATTGGACTCGGTCAGTCCCTGTCCTGGGGATCGAAGTCTGTCACTCCCTGTCCTGGGGATTGGTGTCGGTCAGTCCCTGTCCTGGGGATTGGTGTCGGTCAGTCCCTGTCCTGTGGAATGTACTCGGTCAGTCCCTGTCCTGGGGATCGGTGTCGGTCAGTCCCTGTCCTGGGGATTGGTGTCGGTCAGTCCCTGTCCTGAGGATTGGACTCGGTCAGTCCCTGTCCTGGGGATTGGTGTCGGTCAGTCCCTGTCCTGAGGATTGGACTCGGTCAGTCCCTGTCCTGGGGATGTGTGTCGGTCTGTCCCTGTCCTGGGGAATGGACACGGTCACTCCCTGTCCTGGGGATTGGACTCGGTCAGTCCCTGTCCTGGGGTTTGGACTCGGTCAGTCCCTGTCCTGGGGATTTGTGTCGGTCAGTCCCTGTCCTGAGGATTGGACTCGGTCAGTCTCTCTCCTGGGGATTTGTGTTGGTCAGTCCCTGTCGTGGGGATTGGACTCGGTCAGTCCCTGTCCTGAGG
>NW_025154097.1:0-1422 GCF_004010195.1 Chiloscyllium plagiosum | reverse complement strand
TAATGTCGAAACACCCGGAGTATATTCAGCAAATGAAGTAAACCAGGACAAAAATGAATCCATTCAGCCAGTCATGCCTGTACCCAGCAATCGGAGCAGATCTTTGAGCGTTTGCGTCTGTTATACAGGAAATGAATTGGGAACGTAAAGGTTATAGAAATATAAGCACTTAGAATAACCAGCTCCACAAGGGGATATAAAATAGAGAGCAAACTATTGAAATTGAAGCTGTTGTTGAAACCTGTTATTCAAAGATTAATAATAGGGGATTGTCAAAGTCCAAGTAAAGTCCATTACAGTCAATATGATTTTAAGAAGGATAAGTCGAGTATGAATTGTTTGCCAAGATTATATATAAATGTGTCAAACAAAGTGGAGAAAAAGCATCTTATAGATATATTGTAATTGGACATCCAGATGGCATTGGCATAAGGTGCCCCACGAATTATGGCAATGCAATCCAAGCACCCGCCGGCTTAAAAAAAATTGGTTGGACAGATGATTGTCTAACCAATGAACGCCGTGCTATGGATTGGTAACAGTGTTGGATTGGCTTGGACAAGGTAAAAAAAATCACGCTACACTAGGTTATAGTCCAAAGGGACTTTTTTTTTTAAACACTAGCCTTTCGAGCGCTGCAGCTTCGTCAGGTGTTAGTGAAAATGAAGACCAGAGAGAAAATAATTTATGAGGAAAAGATCAAAAGGTCATGCAACTTTTGCACATAGATTCAATCCATGTAAGATGGCTCTAACATCTTTAGTCAGTGAGAATGGAGGTGAAGGGCTTGATACAGCAGTATTCAAATTTCAGACTTTATGTCAAATCACTGCCTGGAGATAACTTAAGGCATTATCGATGTAAAGGAGGGGACCCTTCTGGTCAGGTCATGTATTTTAGGTGTGTGGAGGTTTTGAGTCTGTCGGTGTTTTCAACTGGTGCCAGACCCGTTTTATTTCCAAAGTAGGACTTCATAAAATGTCACATTATCTGATGTCCATATATTTTATGGTCTTAAACAAAATATAATCTATCTGCAAATACAAATCTGCAAATATATATTCACACCAAATATTTGAATATATGGGCTTGTGTGCGTGTCTGAGAGAGTAAAAGTGTGAGCTTGTGAAAGAGGGAGAGTGAGAGTGTGTCTGTGTCAGACACAGACAGATACAGCAGAGCCCTCTCCCCACACGCTCTCACTCCATTGTTTCAGAACTTCGCCTCTCAGCGCCTCTGCTTCACTTGTTCATATTGCCGACCCAGATGGTGTACATACGCCGTCCAGAATTGAGTTACAAAATGCTCAGTTCCTTGTGATCGTCTGAGGCAAATTATAGCACAACCTCGAACAAACCATCCCCAGCACCTCCATTAACGTTTCAATAGCAAAAGTCAGTCAGAAGCCCCTCAGCTTCAAGT
>NW_025154096.1:0-1422 GCF_004010195.1 Chiloscyllium plagiosum | reverse complement strand
CTGAACAGGAGTCTTCCTTACACCTAGGTGACAACCTACTTGTAGATCATGAGCTACCCGTAACAATTCTTGTCTGTGTGTTACCAGCAACACAATCTAGTGCACTTCTGCCCATGTATCCTCTGTACTAACTTTCTGTGGTCTCGATTTCGTCTTAGGGTTCTGTCAATAAGATAATACCCCTCAGGAAGTTTCTCTGCCTCCTTTTCTGAGTATGCATCAACATACATATTTTTTATTGTCTCGTCTTTCTGTTGTACATCCATGATTCGTTCAGGATTGAGCACTTCTGCCTGACCCTCTGTTTGTTCAGATTTTTATTGCACCATCTTTTCAAACAAGGTGTGCATTGGCTGAACAACAAATTCTTCATTATTCTCTTTAGTTTCTGCTTCGTTCTGTTACTACACATTCAGGGAAAATTCTAGATCATTTTTCTTTGAACTCCTCAGTTACCTGGTCTTGCTGGGGCTTCTCCACAAAAATGGGTGTCAGTCCCATTTTGTAGCTTGCTAAATCGTTCCTAAGAACAATCTATATTCCTGGAACTGACACTCTGTCAATCACTCACACGGTTACTTCCCCAGACTTGAGTGGACACTCCAACCTATCCTTACATAGGGCTACGCAGAATTTCTGTCCAAGTATCCCAAAACTTACAACTCTCTCAGCTAACAGTACAGTAAAGTGTCAATACGCTCATCTCTTTCTATTTGAGACTGGTTAGATTCTGTCTCTATCAAAATTATAACTTCTTTCCCTTCTCCCCCTGTTATTTCTGAGCAAACTTTACCCACAGAGACGAATTCTTGATAGAGGTCTGGCACACGTTTGGACAGAGCCCTTTCCGAGATTGTACACTTTCCTGCAGCTCCTCGACTTTTCTTGGGGTTTCCTTTACTACTTATACTTCCGCATCTGCATGTACGTTCATTCCTGATAGTTGGCCATTCTATGACAATAATTGAGTTATCTTGGTGACAGCCAAAGATTGCATTTTAAGGCAACTTTCCATTCTCGAGTACACTGTGTGCCTGGTAGTAAGTCACATGACAGCTGTTTGCCAGCTTCCACTCTCTCTTCGAGGTATCGTCCACGTTTTCACACTTGTAACACCTGCTGCACATCTTCATGACTTTATAATTGCTGATGCCTTCTTTAATGGATATTTCTTTCTATCGCTAATATCTGTCTGTGCCACAATAGTTTGCGTTGTTTTACTGTTAACCTGAAGGCTGGTGGTTGCAACTCAGCCGGGGGCCCAGACTTTTTCTCAATCGCCTTCTCAGTCAAGATACCAAAAACTAAAAGTAGGAAAGAGTACTTCTTAACCATAATGGATGTGGCTACCAGATTTCAAGACCCAACTTCATTATGGAGTATCAAGGGAGAAAGGGTAGGCGGGGAGTGCATAGCTTTCTT
>NW_025154095.1:0-1422 GCF_004010195.1 Chiloscyllium plagiosum | reverse complement strand
CCCATCCAAACCTAGACTTTTCGGAGTCTGTGTCTTTTACGATCCCTCTTGGAATAAACTCAAGGACAACGGAACCTTGTTAAAGGAGCAGCATTGTCACAGACAGGCACAGGATAGGGAAGGCTTAGAGGGATATGCGTCCAAGGCAGGCAAATGGAACCAGTTCAGTTTAGGAAACCTGGTCAGCATGGACTCGTTGGGCCGAAGGGTCAGTTTTGTGCTTTATGACTCTCTGACTACAATCTCTACCAGGACCCACACCACAGTAACAGAATATCCTCCTCACTTTAAGCTGTGCACTCCGATGTCTGGTATACAGTGACAAAACTCACTGCACTGATGTGTGATTTTGGAGGTCACTATCCCACCCAGAGTTCAGAGTTTCACGTAGAAGAGACAAAACGCTTCGAGGAATACTGCTCCTGGCTTATTTGATTTCACCCCAATCACCGGATCCTTCTCCCTCGTTTTCCCTCCTGCATTCATCCAACCCTACCCTTAAACTATCATAGAAACATAATCATCGAATCCGACAACACAGAAAGAGGCCGTTTGGCCCATCAAATCTGCACCGACCCTCCAAAGAGCATCCCACCCAAAAACACCACTATCCTCCCCCCTATCCCCGTAACCCTGTATTTCCCATGGCCAAGACACCCTGACTGCACAAGTTTGGAGTGAGAGTGTGTGTGTTTGTGAGTGTGTGTGTATGTGTGTGTGAGTGTGTGTGTGTGTGTGTATACATGTGTGTGTTTGTGAGTGAGAGTGCGTGTGTGAGAGAGGGTGTGAGAGTGTGTGTGTGGCTGTACGTGTGAGTATGTGTGTTACCGTGTGTGTGTGAGAGAGTGTGTCTGTGTGTGTGTGTGAATGCGCACGTGTGTCTGTGTGTGTGAATGTGTGTGAGAGAGAGTGTGTGAATGCGTGCGTGTGTGTGTGAGAGAGAGAGTGTGTGTGTCTGTGTGTGTATGTGCGTCAGTCTGTGTCTGTGTGAGAGTGTATGCGTGTGTGAGTGAGAGTAGATTAGATTACTTACAGTGTGGAAACAGGCCCTTTGACCCAACAAGTCCACACCGACCCACCAAAGCGCAACCCACCCAGTCCCATTCCGCTAGATTTACCCCTTCACCTAACACTACGGGCAATTTACCATGGCCAATTCACCTCACCTGCACATCTTTGGACTGCGGGAGGAAACCGGAGCACCCAGAGGAAACCCACACAGACACGGGGAGAATGTGCAAACTCCACACAGACAGTCACCTGAGGGTGGAATTGAACCCGAGTCTCTGACACTGTGAGGCAGCAGTGCTAACCACTGTGCCTGTGTGTGTGAGAGTGCATGAGTGTATGTGCGTGTGCGTGTGTGTGTGTGTGTCTGTGTGTGTGTGAGTGCATGTGTGTGTGTGTGAGTGTGTGTGAGTG
>NW_025154094.1:0-1422 GCF_004010195.1 Chiloscyllium plagiosum | reverse complement strand
ATGGGTTTCCCGTAGAATCACTGTGGTGTGGAACCTGGCCATTTAGTGTCAGAGTCATTGAGATGTACAACATGGAAACAGACCCTTCCATCCAACCCATCCATGCTGACCAGATATCCTAAGCTGAAAATGTGTTGCTGGAAAAGCGCAGCAGGTCAGGCAGCATTCAGGGAACAGGAGAATCGACTTTTCCGGCATAAACCCTTCTTCGGGCTTATGCCTGAAACGTCGATTCTCCTGTTCCCTGAATGCTGCCTGATCTGCTGCGCTTTTCCAGCAACACATTTTCAGCTCTGATCTGCAGCATCTGCAGACCTCACTTTCTCCTCCGACCAGATATCCTAACCCAAACTAGTCCCACCTGCCAGCACCCAGCCCATATCCCTCCAAATCCTGGAAGGCTGGTGCCATTATTTGAGAAAGGCGGTAAGGAAAAGTCAGCAAACTATAGACCGGTGAGGCTGAAGTCAGTAGAAGGCAAGTTGTTCGAAGGGCTTATAAGGGGCAGGATTTACATGTAATTGGAAAGACAAGAATGATTAGGGATAGTCAGCATGGCTTTGTGCACGGAAATCACTAACTTGGACTTCAGAAAGGCGTTCAGCAAGGGTTCATATAATACACGGGTATAAAAGTCCATCACCATAGAATACAAGGAGATGTGGAGATTTGGATACAAAATTGGCTGGAAGGTCATAGAGTCATAGAGATATACAGCACAGAAACAGACCCTTCGGGCCAACCCGTCCATGCTGACCAGGTATCCCAACCCATTCTAGTCCCACCTGCCAGCACCTGGCCCATATCCCTCTCAACCCTTCCAAATCATGTTCCCACCGACAGAGGAACCTCAATTACGTGAACGAGTTGGGTGGGCACTAATTCATTCGGATAATCAATGATTCGGTGAATTGATTAAATGCCTTTCCTCTGGGGCTCGGAGTTTTCAAAGTCTGCTCCCCATTCAGGAGACTGCAGCAGCACACAGCACGATTGCCCGCGCACACACCATCCCCAGCCTGACCGTCACTGCCTCCCACACACCGCCCCCAGCCTGACAAACACTGCCGCCCACACACCGCCCCCAGCTTGACCCTCACTGCCGCCCACACACCAATCCCAGCCTGACCCTCATCGTCGTCCAACACCGCTCCCAGGCTGACACTCACTGCTAACCACATTCCGCCTCCAGCCTGACCCTTGCTGCCACCCACACATTGCCCCACAGCCTGACACTCACCGCCGTCCACTCACCACCCCCAGCCTGACCCTCACTGCTGCTCACACAACACCCTCAGCCTGACCCTCAGCATTGTCGAACACCGCTCCCAGCCTGAACCTCAACGCTGCCCACACATTGTTCCACAGCCTGACACTCACCACCGTCCACTCACCGCCCTCAACCTGACCCTCACCATCATC
>NW_025154093.1:0-1422 GCF_004010195.1 Chiloscyllium plagiosum | reverse complement strand
ACTAATCACACCTCCTATATTCACATCCAAATCTTTTATATAAATGACAAAAAGGTAGTGGACCCAACACCAATCCCTGTGACACACTGCTCATCACAGGCCTCCAGTCTGAAAAACAACCCTCCACCACTACCTCTGTCTTCCACCTTCGAGACAGTTCTGTATCCAAATGGCTTCTTCCTCTATTCCATGTGAATTAACTGTGCTAACCAGGCTACTATGAGGAACCTTGTCAAACACCTTACTGAAGTTCAAATAGAACACGTCCACTGCTCTGTACTGATCAATCCTCTTCGTTCCTTCTTAAATAACTCAATCAAGTAGGTGAGACATGATTTTCCACACACAAAGCCATATTGACTATCCCTAATCAGTCCTTGCCTTTCCAAACACATATAAATCCTGTCCTTCAGAATTCCCTCCAGGAACTCGCTCACCTCCAAGTCAGGCTTATTGGTCTATAGTTTCCCAGCTTTTCCTTACCACCTTTCTTAAACACTGACACCACATTAGTCAGTCTTCCGGCACCACATCTGTAGCTATTGATGATACATTTATCTCAGCAAGGGGCCCAGCAATCACTTTGCTAGATTCTCACAGACGTCTAGGGTACACTTGACCAGGTCCTGGAGAATTATCCACTTTTAAGGATCTTAAGCCATTCAGCACCTCCTCCTCTGTAATATGGACATGTTTCAAGATATCACTAGTTATTTTCCCATGTTCCCACCTCAGGCGACTGACTGTGTGGAGTTTGCACATTCTCCCCGTGTCTGCGTGGGTTTCCTCCGGGTGCTCCGGTTTCCTCCCACAGTCCAAAGATGTGCAAGTCAGGTGAATTGGCTATGCTAAATTGCCCGTAGTGTTAGGTAAGGGTTAAATGTAGGGATATGGGTGGGTTACGCTTCGGCGGGTCGGTGTGGACTTGTTGGGCCGAAGGGCCTGTTTCCACACTGTAATGTAATCTAATCTAATCTATATCTTCCATGTTCCTTTCCACAGTAAACACTGATGCTAAACACTAATTTATTATCTCCCCCATTCTCTTGTGGTTCCACACATAGGCTGTCTTGCTGATCTTTGAGGGGCCCTGTTGTCTCTCTGGTTACCTTCTTGTCCTTAATGCATTTGTAAAGCCCCTTTGGATTTTCCTTAACCCTATTTGCCAAAGCTATCTCATGTTCCCTTTTTGTCCTCCTGATTTTCCCCTTAAATATAATTCTATAGCCTTTATGCTCTTCTAAGGACTCACCCGATCTCTGCTGTCTGTGTCTGACATCTGCTTCCTTCTTTTTCTTGACTAAAACCTCCATTTCTCGAGTCATCCAGCATTTCCTCCACCTGCCACCTTGCCCTACACCCTCACAGGAACATACCTTCTCTGGAGTCCCATTATTTTATTTTTGAAGGCATCTTATTTTC
>NW_025154092.1:0-1422 GCF_004010195.1 Chiloscyllium plagiosum | reverse complement strand
CCCGAGTACCCAGACTATTACCTCGGTCTCTGGGTTATCAGTCCTATGAAATTATCACAAGACCAACGTAGAAAGCAATAAAAGCTGATCTTTAACAATAAAATGTCTTTTCACCAAAACTGTCCTGGTATTTTCCATGAGCCTGACGGTACAATTGTCTCTGGTCAGTAAAAGCTGCTCCATGGGGATTGATTTCACAACCCCGGTATCCAAATGGATCGATTTGTTTGAAGGTCCCGATGGTGGTATTGGGGCACGTTCACCCAACAACAGTCACCGCAGCACAGACAGAACAGTATGAATGCGAAAGAGAGTGATAGATTGAGCATTGCCACAGAGAAATGGGAGGAGGGACGGAAAGGAGGTTTAATGATCATGAGAAGGAGAGAAAACTCCGACAACGGCTGTTTGAATCCTGATATATGAAACGCAGAGATGTGAGAGAGCGGAATTTGAAGGTAAAACAATTAATTTCTTAGCATGTGTCACAAAAAGGACAACGGAGAGAAAACTTAGTGCCGGTGTTTGGTTTCAAATCGAGGTTGCTGTGGTCACAATGCAAAATACCGACAACCACGATGACAGTAACCACAGAACAGGATGCTTGCAAGCAGCAATAAGTATACTAGCAGAGGAAATGTTCAGAAAAACAGCAAATGTACAGTATCAATACTCAGCGAACAGTGACAGACATGTGGGAACTGAGAATGAGCTGAATCTTTCAGTTCGATGTCCTCAGAGGCTGTGGAGATCCCTTGAATGAGAAAGTTGAAAACTGAGATTGATCGATTTCGACAAAACATCAAAGACTCGGGAGACAGTACAGGATATTGTTTAAATGTTTGCTTCAATAGCATTTTAGCTTAACATCGGCACAGCCGCCCAGATCCAACTGGAAATGGGGATGGGAATGAGTGCGCAGATTTACTCTCTGGCTCCAGTGATGCAATAGGTGAGTGTCCTGTCCTTCTGTGATGGTACAGAGACGCAAGAAATTCCTCGGTTGAGTGTGCTCCTGCTCAAGGGAATGGTTGTCCCCGTTTATACTACCATAGCGATTTCCGGTGCATCTTTCTAAGACAGCTGAGTGGCACAAGTGGAGCGTGATGAGCCCTTAACTTTGCAATGGTGGGTATAAAAGATGATTTTGCTATTTGGATCTGTGTTTCCGACACTGGCGGTGACAGCTACATTTGCTCGCATCTGCTCAGTATCAGTTTCTTCCACACAGTCAAGGCTTCAACCTGGAGAAGGTGGTGTTGGGGTGATATTTTAAACTAGTCATCCTTGGCGACTGGGACACGGAAAAGGTGATATTTACGTTCGACGAATAAAACCTGAAATGCAAGCCTGACCTCAGGAACAGAGATCATGATTTTAATTTCCTGTAATCTCATTCATTCATGTCCCTTATGCAGGGGA
>NW_025154091.1:0-1422 GCF_004010195.1 Chiloscyllium plagiosum | reverse complement strand
ACTCTCTCTGAGGCACACTTTGACACTATCTGACACACTGTGACACTCCCTGAGACAGACTGTGACACTTTCTGACTTGCTCTGTCTCTCTGGGACGCACTGTGAAACTCACTGAGACATTCTGTGACACTCTGACAGACTGTGACACACTGTGATACTCTCTGAGACAGATTGTGACATGTTCTGACTCTCTCAAATTCTCTGAGACGCACTGTGAAACTCACTGAGACACAATGTGACATTCTCTAACAGACTGTGACACTCTCTGACTCTCTCTGACAAACTCATAGACACACTGTGACACTCTCTGACACTCTCTGAGAGACTGTGACACACTGACACTCTCTGACACTCTCTTAGACACACTACAACACTCTGACTCTCTCTGACACTCTCTTAGACACACTGAGACATCCTCTGACTCTCTCTGCCACTCTCTGAGATTCATGCTCTGACAGACTGTGACAATTTCTGTAACACACGGTGACATTTTCGGAAATACTGTGACTCTCTCTGAGACACACTGTGACACTTTCTGTCTCTCTCTCTGAATCCCTGAGACACACTGTGAAACTCTCTGAGACAGACAGTTACACTCACTGACTCTCTCCGACACACTGTGACACTTTCTGACTCTCTCTGACACACTGTGATACAGTCTTACTCGATCTGACACTCTCTCTGAAACACATTGTGACACTCTTTGAGAGACTGTGACACTCTCTGAGTCTCCCTGAGGCACACTGGGACCCTCTCTGACAATTTGCGATGCACTGTGACACACAGTGACACACTCTGACACTGTCTGTGACACACTGGGACCCTCTCTGATAATTTGAGACGCACTGTGACACTCTCTGATCCTATCCGACACTCTCTGAGACACACTGTGACACTCTCTGACAGACTGTGCTACACTGTGACACTGTCTGACAATATCAATATCCTCCCTTTTTAACTTCTCCCCTAACTCCCTGTACTCATTTCACAGGACCCCATCCCTTTGCCTACCTCTGTCATATGGACCGATGTGCAATATGACCTCTGGCTGTTCACTCTCCCCCTTCAGAATATTCAGTAACCGCTCAGAGACATCCTTGACCCTCGCATCCGGGAGGCAGCACATCATCCTGGGGTCTCCTCTGCAGCCAAACAGTCTCCTGTTTGTCCCCCTCACATCTGAGTCTCCTATCTGTATTGCGATCATTAGAGAGGATCTGGCAAACAGAGACAGGGAGGAACTCCCTGCAGTTAGGTCCATGTTAGGAAAGTGGAGTATTTTAAAGTGATGCAGTGAGAACGCAGGGCCAGTGTGCTCCTTGAAGAGTGAATAGTAAAGGCAGCAAGTCCAGGGAATACTGATCAAGTGATATCGTGAGTTTGATAAATAAAATGCAGTGCAATAAAATCAGGTGAAGCCCT
>NW_025154090.1:0-1422 GCF_004010195.1 Chiloscyllium plagiosum | reverse complement strand
GTGGTGAGAAAGTTGCTGGAGAAGGTACTGAGGAATAAAATCTATTTATATCTGGAAAAGTATGTGCTTATCAGAGATAGACAACATGGTTTTGTGCGGGCGGGATCATGCCTTACGAACTTTATACAGTTGTTTGAGGAAGTGACCAAGTTGATAGATGAAAGAAGGGCTGTAGATGTCATTAACATGGACATTACTGAGGTGATTGATAAGCTTCCCACAGTAAACTAAGAGAGAAAGTGAAGTCACATGGTGTGCAGGATGTACTAGCTAATTGGATAAAGAACTGGTTGAGCAACAGGAGACAAAGAATAGTAGATGAATGGAATTTCTCAAAATGGAGAAAGGTGTCCAGTGCTGTTCCCTAGGAGTCAGTGTTGGGGCCACTGTTGTTTTTGATATACCTAAATGATCTGGAAGAGGGCATTGTTGGTCTGATCAGTAAGTTTTCAGATGATACGAAGATTGGTGGAGTAGCGGAAAACATAGGTGACTGTCAAAAGAATACAGGAGACTATAGATAGACTGTAGACTTGGGCAGAGAAATGGCAGATGGAGTTCAACACAGGCAAATTTGAGGTGATGCATTTTGGCAAGTCTAATTCTAGAGTGAACTATATTATAAACGGAAGATCCTCAGTCAGTTGATATGCAGAGACATCTGGGAGTTCAAGTTCATTGTACCCTGAAGGGGGTTGCATCAGTGGATAAAGAGGTCAAGAAGGCATATGGTATGCTTGCCTTCATCGAACAGGGTATTGAGTGTAAGAACTAACATGTCATGTTAAAATTGTACAAGACTTTGATAGGGCTGCATTTAGAATACTGTGTACAGTTCTGGTCGCCACATTACCAAAAGGATGTGGATGATTTGGAGAGGGTGCAGAGAAGGTTTATGAGGATGTTGCCTGGTATGGAAGGTGCGAGCTACAAAGAGAGGTTGAGTAAGTTAGGATTGTTTTCATTAGAGAAAAGAAAATTGAGCGAGGACCTGATTGAGGTCTACAAAATCATGAAGGGTATAGACAGGGTGGATAGAGATAAGTTTTTTTTCCTGAGTGAGGGATTCAATAACGAGAGGAAAGGCTTTCAAGGTGAGAGGTGAAAAGTATAAGGGGCAAACACGTGTTAAGTAAAAAGGCTGGTCGGTGACTGGAAATAGTTGCCAGCAGAGGTCATCTCGAGGCAGGCACGAGAGATTCAATTAAGATGCGTCTGAACAGATGCATGCGTAGGTGTGGAGCTGAAGTATAGAGATGCTTAGGAAGTGGGCGATATGTTTAAACAGTGGATTTGGATTGGCTCAGGCTTGATGGGCCGAAGGGTCTGTTCCTGGACTGTAAATTTTCTTTGTTCTTCGTTCTTTGTAAACATTTGTTATAAATTCTGTGCCCTGCGATCTTATACTCCACAATCACCTGA
>NW_025154089.1:0-1422 GCF_004010195.1 Chiloscyllium plagiosum | reverse complement strand
ATGGACTTTTGAGTCTGAGTTCAGGATTCTCTTCAGGTTAACGTGAAGGTTTGGTTGGGAGTTAAGGAGGCAAATACAGTGTCAGCATTGACTTTCAGAGGGCTAGAATGGAACAGCAGAGATATACTGCTGAGTCTGTGTAAGGTACTGGTTAGACAATTTTTGGATTAGTGTGAGCAATTGTGTGCCTCGTATGCAAGGATATGTTGATGTTGGAAGTGGTCCAGAAGAAGTTTACAAGAATGATCCCAGGGATGAAGAGCTTGTCACATGAGGAGCGGTTGAGAATACTGGATCTGTATCTATATTTGATTAATTTTAAAAGGATGAGTTAGGATCTCTTTGAAACTTACTGATGACACAGAGGTGCTGTTAACAGTTGTCATGGAGATGATGTTTCAATGATAGGAGAAATGATGACCAAGAGGTACACATTCAGATTGAAAGGATGACCCTTTAGAACTGAGATCAGAAGGAATGGCATCAGCCAGAGGGTGATGAATCTGAGGAACTCATTGCCACAGAAGGCTGTGGAGGACAAGTTATTGAGCCTATTTTGGACAGAGATAGATTCTCGATTAGTAAAGGGATCGAGGGTTTCAGGAAGAAGGCAGGGGAATGGCTTGAGAAACATGTCAGCAAATTGCAGAGCTATCTCAGTACCTCAAAATGCTCTGAGAATGGCACAAGATACTATCATCATCAGATTCGCGACCAACCCGATATTCCCAGTCCACCTGCATATTGAAGATGCATTCAGACGAGAAGACGAGAAATAGGTTAAATGTTTCTTCCGACGGCATCAGATCAGCGGTGACTGAATTATGGAGAAATGGGGACGAGAATGACAAATTTTGCACTCTCCACTTCCCCAGCTGGCAGGGGTGGATAAACTGATGATTGTCTGAGTGCAGTGTCTGCGGTGAACAGTAGAGAGCAGAAAAGGGAAGGTGAATACTGAAGAACCAAGTATTAAGCTGTGTGACAAGAGGCAGTTGATTGATCTAAAGATGCAGGAAATGTTTGCGTTTGTATGTGTGGAGGACTCGGTGAGACTAACTTGTGATGCATATGGATTTGTTCATGACATTGCAGTAAAATTGTCGCGGTAGTATTGGATAATAGAATGAGGGGGTGTGGAACGAATGAATGTTGAAGGAAAGAGAAAAGATGGAGCAAAATTGTGTACAGTGACCACAATAGATTGTGTTGGACTGCAAAGAGTAGTATAAAAGACTGCGTCTCACTGTATTGGTCAGGCTGCACTGCTGCATCCATTCACAGGTGCTATCCTACTACTGAGCAGTGCGGGGGCTTTGACCTGCTCCGTTTCCGACCTGGGCCGGTTCACCCCTCTGCAGCACACCTGGTACACCCGAGTTCCCCGCGGAGCACCATGTGGACACTGCCCTGAGTGTGGGC
>NW_025154088.1:0-1422 GCF_004010195.1 Chiloscyllium plagiosum | reverse complement strand
TCAGACTGGGAGGAGTGTGCAGTAAGGTAACATCGCTGTGAAACAGACTGGGAGGAGTGCATACTAAGTCAGCATCTCTGTGTATCAGACTGGGAGGTGTATGCAGTAAGTCAGCATCACGGTGAATAAGACTTGGAGGAGGTTGCAGTAAGTCAGCATCACTGTGAATCAGAATGGGAGGAGTGCAGTAAATCAGCATCACTGTGAATCAAACTGGGTGGAGTGTGCACTAAGTTATCATCACTGTGAATCAGACTGGGAGGAGTGTGCAGTAAGTCAGCATCACGTGAATCAGACTGGGAGGAGTATGCAGTAAGTCAGCATCACTGTGAATCAGACTTGGAGGAGAGTGCAGTAAGTCAGCATCACTGGGAATCAGACTGGGAGGTATGTGCAATAAGTCAGCATCACTGTGAATCAGACTGGGAGGAGTATGCAGTAAGTCAGCATCACTGTGAATCAGACTGGGAGGAGTGTGCAGTAAGTCAGCATCACTGTGAATCAGACTGGGAGGTGTATGCAGTAAGTCAGCATCACTGTGAATCAGACTTGGAGGTGTAGGCAGTAAGTTAGCATCTCTGTGAATACTAAGTCAGCATCACTGTGAATTTGACAGGGTGGTATGTGCAGTAAGTCAGCATCACTGTGAATCAGACTGGGAGGAGTGTGCAGTAAGCAACATCACTGTGAATCAGACTGGGAGGAGAGTACACTAAGTTAGCATCACCATGAATCAGACTGGGAGGAGTATGCAGTAAGTCAGCATCACTGTGAATCAGACTGTTAGAAGTGTGCAGTAAGTCAGCATAACTGTGAATCCGACTGGGAGGAGTGTATACTAAGTCAGCATCACTGTGAATCAGACTGGGAGGAGTGTATACTAAGTCAGCATCACTGTGAATCAGACTGGGAGGAGTGTATACTAAGTCAGCATCACTGTGAATTTGACAGGGAGGTATGTGCAGTAAGTCAGCATCACCGTGAATCAGACTGGGAGGAGTGTGCAGTAAGTCAGCACCACAGTAAAGCAGACTGGGAGGAGTGTGCAGTAAGTCAGCATCACTGTCAGTCAGACTGGGAGGAGTGTGCAGTAATGTAGCATCAATGTGAATCAGAATGGGAGGAGTGTATACTAACTCAGCATCACTGTGAATCAGACAGGGAGGTGTATGCAGTAAGTCAGCATCACTGTGAATCAGACTGGGTGGAGTGTGCAGTAAGTCAGCATCACTGTGAATCAGACTGGGAGGAGAGTACACTAAGTTAGCATCACTGTGAATCAGACTGGGAGGAGTGTGCAGTAAGGTAACATCACTGTGAATCAGACTGGGAGAAGTGTACACTAAGTTAGCATCACTGTGAATCAGACTGGGAGGAGTGCATACTAAGTCAGCATCACTGTGAATCAGACAGGGAGGTGTA
>NW_025154087.1:0-1422 GCF_004010195.1 Chiloscyllium plagiosum | reverse complement strand
TCTCAGCTCATTTGCTGAAACTCTCATTCATTCTTTTTGTTAACTCTAGATTTCATTATCTAAACCCACTCCTGGCCAACATCCCACATTCACCCTCCCGATACTCTCAAGAATATTGAAAACTCTACTGCCGAAGTGCTCACTTGTACCAAAACTTGCTGATCAATCAAAAGACTCCCATTTATAAGCAAGAACAATTTACTTTCGCACCTTTGAATTAATTCCTGGCTGTAATCATTCCTATCTCCCTGCACCACACACCCTTTCATATCTCAATAACTCATTTTAGTTCAGACTCTCAATGATGTGTTTATTTTTGAGTTCACCTGTGTGACTGTTTCTATAGACTCCAAGGGAACATGGTCTGGAATCCCCACTCTAACCCTCTAAGATCTACTGTCTTCCTTTAAGGCATTCTTGAAAAACTGCTTATTTGGCAATGGTTTTAGTCACTGGAAACAATATTCTCCATCTGTAGCCTTATGTCAAAAGTTCTCAATAATATTTTTGTGAAATTAAAACCATGATGATTTGTACAGATATCTTCTACTCTTCAATATCGCTGAGTGAATAATCTGTAATGTCTCTTACCCAACCACGTTGTGGGAGCACCTTTACCATACAAACTGCAGCAGTACAAGGAAGTCAAACATCACCACAGGCAACAAGGCTTTGGCATTGATCACTGGTTTCTGTGGAAGGAAGAATACACAGTTGATGTTTCAGGGAGTGCAGTATGAATTACAGGGAATGAAAATGGTGCAGAATTTGATTGTCAGAAATTGAAGGAAAATGCACTCGCTTATTGGAAAAAAGAATTCTTGACTGTCAAAGATATTGTGGAAAAAATAACCTGATAATGGAACAGCATATGGTCAGGAGCCGGGCAGCAGTGGACAATTCATTTACATTCCTGAAGAAGGGCTTATGCCCGAAACATTGATTCTCCTGCTCCTCTGATGCTGCCTGGCCTGCTGTGTTTTTCCAGCTCTACATTTTTCAATTCATTTACAAAATAGCTGTGAAAGTAATAGCAAAATACCATACAGAGCAAAAATACACCCATGAGAGACTGAGGAATCTAGATAATGAACAAGTGAACATCAGAGAACGCAGAAGTGAACCAGAGCAGAGTTCACTTTTATGATCCCACAGTCAAAGATGTCTAGCACAGAAACAGACTTCTTCGGTCCAACCAAATATCCTAACCTAATCTATTTAAATTAAATCCTATCTGCCACTCCTCAGCCCATTGGCCCATCTGACCAATATCCCACTGTACTCTGAGATAACCTTCTTCATTGTCCACAATACCTCCAATTTTGGTGTCACCTGCAAACTTACTAACTATACGGCCTCTATTCACATCCAAATCATTTAAATGAATGACGAAACAAATCCAGAAAAAAACCTACATTTCTC
>NW_025154086.1:0-1422 GCF_004010195.1 Chiloscyllium plagiosum | reverse complement strand
TACTTGCTCAATGCCGTTTACATATCGTTAATAAAAATGCTTCAACCACTTCCGTTGGCAGCTCATTGCCTTTGTGTACCACTCCCTGTGTAAAATAGTTCCCATCAGTTTCCCTTTTATTCTTTCCCCTCTCACCTTAAACTGATGCTCTCTCCTCCTTGATTCCCCAACTCTAGGAAAAAAAGGCTGGGTCCATTCACTCTATCCAAGCAAACTATATATGATCCCTCTCAGTCTCCTATGTTCTCAAGAAAAATGTCCTCGCTTGTCCAATCTCTCCCTATAATTCATACTGTTGAGTCCTGGCAACATTTTTGCAAATTCCGTCTGCACATATTCCAAATTAAAAGCATCCTTCCGATTGCAATTTGATTAAAACTGAACACAGCACTACAAGTGCAGCCTCACCAACATCCTGTATAACTGCAACATAACTTCCCAACTGCTCTCCTCCATGTCCTGACCGATGCATGCTAGTGTGGCAAAAGCCTTCTTCACTACCATGTCTAACTATGACCCCACTTTCAGAGAATGGTCCCTCCGCTCACCTACACTCCTTAAGGTCCTACCAATCACCATCAAACTCCTACATTAATCAAACGTTACCAAAATATTCCTCGGCCCACTTCGCCAGTTTGATCAAGGTCCTGCTGCAATGTCTGATATACTTCTTCACTGTCCACAATACCACCTATTTTAGTGTCATCTTCAAGTTTCCTAACCATGCCTTGTACATTGGTAAGAATATCATTGATACAGATAACAAACAGCAACGGGCCCAGCAGCAACCCCTGAGGCACTTCATGTGTCACAGGCCTCCAGTCCGAGAGCATCCTTCCACTATTACCCTTTGTTTACTACCATGAAGCCAATTGTGTGTCCAATTTGCCATCTCATTCTGGGTTCCATGCGATTCTAACCCTCCAGACGAGCCTATCAATGGCAACCTTGTCAAAGGCCTTACTGAAAACCATACAGACTACGTCGACTGCCCTGCCCTCATCAACATTCCTGGTCACTTCAGCAATGAGCTGAAACAAATTTGCGAGGCATGGTCTCCCACTCACAAAGCCATGCAATCTTTCCAGTCTAAGAACAACTAGTAATAATAATTATTACAATTAATAATAACAAACTAATAAATAATAATAAGATGACATTTTTAGTGGAGAATAAATTATCCATGGTATGTGATTCTGGAACGTACATCATGGGTGAAGGGCAGAATAGATTTTGTCCCTGTGTCATTGAACTGTGTTGAAAAAAGCAAGGATGGCATGGTGGTTGAATGGCTAGTATTGCTGCCTCATAGTGCCATAGATCCGAGTTTGGTTCCAGCTTTGGGTGACTCTCTGTGTGGAGTTTGCACATTGTCACTGTGTTTGTGTTCTCTGGGTTCTCCATTTTCCTTCCACAATCTAA
>NW_025154085.1:0-1422 GCF_004010195.1 Chiloscyllium plagiosum | reverse complement strand
CAGCGATGGACAGGAACAGCAGCTGAATCTGCAAGGTTTCAAATGCTATCGGTTGAATAGAAAGAGAATTCTATTCTAAGAGAAGATGCAAAAGAGATGTTCATAGCAAATGACACTATTAATGAACAAACTAAACAGGCAGGTACATCGATCCAGCAATTTTATCATTCATGGTCTCACATTATTTTTATTCGTTCTTGGGTCGCAGGTGTCCCTGGCTGGAAAGAATTTATTGCCTGTCCCAAGTTGCCTTCAAGAATGCATTTGTGAATTTCCCTCTTAAACCTAATGTTGTAGCTTAGAACATAGAACATAGAACAGTACAGCACAGAACAGGCCCTTCAGCCCACGGATGTTGTGCCAATCACTGATCCTCATGTATGCACCCTCAAATTTCTGTGACCACATGCATTTCCAGGAGTCTCTTAAATGTCCCCAATGACCCTGCCTCCACAACTGCTGCTGGCAACGCATTCCATGCTCTCACAACTCTCTGTGTAAAGAACTCGCCTCTGATATCCCCTCTATACTTTCCTCCAACTAGCTTAAAATTGTGACAGCTCGTGTTCGTCGTTTCTGCCCTGGGAAATAGTCTCTGGCTATCGACTCTATCTGTGCCTCGCATTATCTTGTATACCTAAATTAGGTTCGCTCTTCTCCTCCTTTTCTTTAATGAAAAAAGTCCGAGCTCAGTCAACCTCTCCTCATAAGATAAGCCTTCCAGTCCAGGTAGCATCTTGGTAAACCTCCTCCGAACCCTCTCCAAAGCATCCACGTCTTTCTTATAATAGGGCGACCAGAACTGGACGCAGTATTCCAAGTGCGGTCTAACGAAAGTTTTATAGAGCTGCAACAACATCTCACGACTCTTAAACTCAATCCCCCTGTTAATAAAAGTCAATACACCATATGCTTTCTTAACAAACCTGTCCTCTTGGGTGGCCTTTTTAAGGGATCTATGTACCTGAACACCAAGATCCCTCTGTTCCTCCACACTGCCAAGAATCCTATCCTTAATCTTGTACTCAGCTTTCAAATTCGACCTTCCATAATGCAACATCTCGCATTTATCCAGGTTGAACTCCATCTGCCATCTCTCAGCCCATCTCTGCAGCCTGTCAATGTCCCGCTGCAGCATACAACAGCTCTATACTGTCAACCACACCTCCAACCTTTGTGTCATCTGCAAACTTGCTGACCCATCCTTCAATCCCCTCATCAAAGTCATTTATAAGAATTACAAACAATAGAGGCCCAAGGACAGAGCCCTGTGGAACACCACTCACCACTGACTTCCAGGCAGAATATTTTCCTTCTACTACCACTCGCTATCTTCTGTTGGCCAGCCAATTCTGGATCCAGGCAGCTATGTTCCCCTGAATCCCATTGCTCCTGACCTTCTGAATGAGCGTACCATGGGGA
>NW_025154084.1:0-1422 GCF_004010195.1 Chiloscyllium plagiosum | reverse complement strand
ACCCTCCTAGACAAGGCATTCCAGATCATACCATCTTCTCAGATCGAAACACATTCTACAAATCCTCTCTCAATCCCCTGCTTTTCACTTTAAAAGTGTGTCCCTTTGCTTTTGATCCGTTGACTAAGGAACACAGCTGCTGGCTGTTCATTCTCTCCATACCTCTGAGGCTCTTGCACACCTGTACCACATTCGCTCCTCAAGTTTCCCTGCTGCAAACGTTTTGGACTGATTTGATTCCTTCTCTTGGCATGGTCATTCGACTGGCCGTGCCTGATGTCCTACTCAACTCTACCTTCTGCTCAGTTCCTGATTTTCTGCTTTGGTTTTCACTCTCCTGGTTTATTCAACTCTATTTGACTTCCACTAGCAAACCTCCCCACAAGGAAGTTGGTGCTCATCTAGTTAAGAAACAACCTGTCTTTTCTGTACAGGTCCCCACCTGTCCTGGAAGAGATACCAATGATCCAACAATCTGAAAACCTCACCCCTGAACTTGCTTTTTAACAACATGTTACGTTATACTGTCTCATCCTTCCGTCTTTTCCACATGGCATGGGGAGTAATCCAGAGAATACAGAGGATTGTTCTCTCGCTCTCTCTCTCTCTCACACACACACACACGCACACATTCAGAAGAGAGACAGACAGACCACATTACTTTGCAGAAGAATTAAAAAAAAAAAATAATCGGAATGATAACTGGAATGAAGGATTTAGTTAACGGGAGTGTGAGAGAAATTGCGCTTCTTATGGATATCAGTTTGCTCGCTGAGCTGGAGAGTCCATTTTCAGATGGTTCATCACTATACTTGGGAACATTATCAGTGAGCCTCTGGTGAAGTGCTGGTGTTATGTCCCACTTGCGATTTATGTGTTTAGGTTTCCTTGAGTCAGTGATGTAATTTCCAGTATTGATGATTTTATGTCCGGTTCTTTTTCTCAGAGAGCTGTTAGATAGAATCAAAATCGATGTGCTTGTTGGTAGAGTTCAGGATGGAATGCTATGCTAATAGGAATTCTCGTGCGTGTTTCTGTTTGGCTTGTCCTAGATGGATGTGAGACCCAGTCGAAATGGTATACTTCCTCATCTGTATGTAAGGATGCTAGCGATAGTGGGTCATGTCTTTATTCTGTCCAATTGTTGTTCTTGTATCCAGGTGGCTAATTTTCTGCCTGTTTTTCCGATGTCGTGCTTGTTACAGGTCTTGCGGGGCTTATTCTTCCTGGAGGAGAACAGACAAATATGTGAACTTATTGCAGTGCTCAAAAGTATGGAAATGAGTTGTGGAGTAAAACAGGAATACTCTGTTTCCGTTAGTTGGCATGACAGCATCAAGGAGTTCTAATTCCAAGATTGTCAGCAAAAGAGCTAGGAGTGAGATAAGGAAAAACTTCTTTATTGAGGGAGTTGTTAGGATT
>NW_025154083.1:0-1422 GCF_004010195.1 Chiloscyllium plagiosum | reverse complement strand
ATCTGAGGTACTGAGGGAGCACTTTCTGAGGTAATGAGGGAGCACTATATGAGGTATTGAGGAAGCACTTACTGAGGTATTGAGGGATCACTTTCTGAGGTATTGAGGGAGAACTATCTGAGGTATGGAGGGAGAACTATCTGAGGTATTTTGGGAGCACTATCTGATGCATTGAGGGAGAACTATCTCAGGTATTGAGGTAGCACTTTCAGAGGTACTGAGGGAGAACTATCTGAGGTATTGAGTGAGCACTTTCTGAGGTATTGTGGGAGTACTATCTGAGGCATAGAGGGAGAAATATCTGAGGTATTGAGGGAGCACTTTCAGAGGTATTGAGGGAGAATTATCTGAGGTATTGAGGGTGCACTTTCTGAGGTATTGAGGGAGCACTTTCTGAAATACTGAGGGAGCACTTTCTGAGAAATTGAGGAAGCACTCTCTGAGGTACTGAGGCAGAACTATTTTTGGTATTGAGGGAGCACTTGCTGAGGTATTGAGGAAGCAATTTCTGAGGTACTGAGGGAGCACTTTCTGAAGTTTTTGAGGAGCACTATCTGAGGTATTGAGGGAGAACTATCTGATGTACTGAGGGAGCACTTTCTGAGGTATTGAGCGAGCACTATCTTAGGTACTGAGGGAGCAAATTCTGAGGTACTGAGGGGGAACTATCTGATGTACTGAGGGAGAACTATCTGAGTTATTGTTGGAGCACTTTCTGAGGTATTGAGGGAGCACTATCTGAGGTACTGAGGGAGCACTTTCTGAGGTATTGAGGAAGCACTTTCTTAGGTATTGAGGGAACACAATCTGTTGGATTGAGGAAGGACTTTATGAGGTATTGAGGGAGCACTTTCTGATGTATTGAGGGAGCACTATCTGAGATACTGAGGAAGAACTATCTGTGGTATTGATGGAGCACTATCTGAGGTATTGTGGAAGCATTTTCTGAGGTACTGAGGAAGCACTTTCTGAGGTATTGAGGGAGCACTATCTGAGGTAATGATGGAACAAGTTCTGAGGTATTGAGGAAGCACTCTCTGAGGTAGTGAGGGAGAACTATCTGAGGTATTGAGGGAGCAATATCTGATGTACTGAGTGAGCACTTTCTGAGGTATTTAGGGAGCACTTTCTGAGGTACTGAGTGAGAACTATCTGAAGTACTGAGGGAGAACTATCTGAGGTACTGAGGGAGTAGTTTCTGAGATATTGAGGGTGCACTTTCTGACGTACTGAGGAAGCACTAGCTGAGGTTCTGAGTGAGTACTATCTGAGGTACTAAGGGAGCATTTTCTGAGGTATTGAGGGACCACTTTCTGAGGTACTGAGGGAGAACTATCTGAGGTATTGAGGGAGAACTATCTCAGGTATTGTGGGAGCAGTATCTGAGGCATTGAGGGAGAATTATCTGAGGTATTGTGGGAG
>NW_025154082.1:0-1422 GCF_004010195.1 Chiloscyllium plagiosum | reverse complement strand
GCCATGAAGTGTATTGTATTGATTCTGGAACTTTCCAGGAGGAGTGAGTGACACATCTGGAGTGCAGTCCTCCGATATAACACTAGCTGACGGAAGCTATCTGCCTACTGAGAGGAATATATTGCTTCTGTCTCCACGGAGGAAGGTGTAGAAACTAACTTCCAGAAATACGAGGGAACAGGCGCCCTGGTGAAAATTAGGGGATGCGCGAAATTAGAATTAATGAAGAGTATGCATTGGAAAATCTCTTCGAATTGAAGCTTGGTATGTTGCTGGATCTGATGAGCTACATCCCAGAGTATTGAGGATGTGGCAAAAGAGCTACTGAAAGAATTCCTGATTATTCTTCAAAGCTGGTTAGATTCTGGGGGGATCCTGCAGACTGGAAAGCGGTTATTGTTCCGCTAAATATTTAAAACAGGACGGGGAGGGCAAACAGAAAACTAAATATCTTGATGCCAGCTGTGAGAAAACAAAAACATTGTAAACTTTTATAAGGAATGTGACAACTAGACACTTGGAAAATAATGATATGATTACACTCGGCCTAGATTCAGGAAAGGGAAATTATCTTTGATAAAACTGCTGTAGTTGTGGAGATTGAAGGTTATGGGACAGAAGTAATTATAACTGAAAATGATATCTGGTCTTTCATGCAAAATACTTGAAGTACCAAAGTAAATATGTCTTACTCAATGGTAGTGTTTTGTTGAAAGAGAATTTAGGGTATTGTATACAGACTGAGTCTGTTTTATAAATAATGATCGCCACATCACCGAAACAGGGCAAAGGAGTCTCACCACATTGAATCCTGGCATGATGGTACCATCAGGAGAGAGTGCAGTGAGTATGTATTTAACTTGTAGCACTGTGAGAGAATACGAAGTTGAAACTTGATGGTTACGGACGGACACTTATTTTGTCCCAAACAGCCATTGATAAGGTAGGAAATTCCATACTTTCCATAGGATGCTCGATTCCCAATAGTTTACATGCCTGTGCAGAGACCTCATTTCTATTAACAGAGAGGTACAGGCTCTGAATGAACTCTTGTCACTGTAATACACAGTTACTGTGTGACCCTCCACTCAACGTTGTATTGTTCACAATCCTGTCAGCAGCCACGATACCTTCATTCTGAAACAGTTAGCTATTTTCCAAAAGCTTCTGACTTTCAGATAGGATGCAGGTCTGCTCTCTCAGCGATGGAAGATGCCTTTCAAACTGGTTTAAAAAATCGTTTCAGTCCCACTGCCAAAAAACCATGCTAACATAACACAGATGTACTATGAGTAATGAAGCCACGAGGAATACCACTGAACAGTCCATCTGTACAGCCCCTGATCCATTTGTTTGTTTTGTTGGAGCATCTCCTCCACCTTCCTCTTCCTGTGTTCGTGACTTGAGAAGCTGAATGACCTC
>NW_025154081.1:0-1422 GCF_004010195.1 Chiloscyllium plagiosum | reverse complement strand
CTTGTCATGTCTTTGATCTTGTACAACTTGTTATTCTCTCTTCAGATTTAATGTTCCCAGTTTTTGATTCTGTCTTCTGTATCCATCACCTTCCCAGCCGAATACATTCTGTTTGATCTGTTTCCGAAATTTTGATCAACTAAACAAATAATACAGTTTTGTACAGACAGGTATGTCAGTGTGTCAAATCAACAGACTCAATATATGGAGAGATCACCTTGGCTGTATCTAATTCTGACCAATCCCTATTTTTAACAAAGTTTCAAATATTATTAAAAGTTGCAGCCCTGGCATTTCCTACAGTGAGCTTTGTGGTGTTTAAATGTTCTGGTCAAAATTTGCTTCAAGCAGAAGAAATGTAGTTGAGGTTGAGCATGTACTGCTTGGGTTGGTGTGACAGGAAGAAACGGAGGGCTTCGAGGCCGACATCATGGCGTTTGGATGTGTTTCAGAGCCTGGACATTCTGTTCTCTCTGGGGCTTATCAATAGCTGATGTGCAGGTTAGGTGAATTGGCCATGCTAAATTGCCCGTAGTGTTAGGTAAAGGGGTAAATGTAGGGGTATGGGTGGGTTATGCTTCGGCGGGTCGGTGTGGACTTGTTGGGCCGAAGGGCCTGTTTCCACACTGTAAGTAATCTAATCTAATCTAATCTAAACATTGGTTTCTCCGAGTTCCCAGCCATTGTCCTTGCAGTTCCACAATAACTGCAAACTATTGATAAGCCCCAGAGAGAACAGAATGTCCAGGCTCTGAAACACATCCAAACGCCATGATGTCGGCCTCGAAGCCCTCCGTTTCTTCCTGTCACGCCAACCCAAGCAGTACATGCTCAACCTCAACTACATTTCCTTTCAATCCTCCCACTTCCTCCAAACCAAAGGGGTAGCCATGGACACCTGTATGGACCCCAGCTATGCCTGCCTCTTCGTCATATATGTGGAACAGTCAATCTTCCACAGCTGCACTGGTATCATTGCCCACCTTTACCACCGCTACATTGATGACTGTATCAACGCCACCTCATGCTACCACAAGGAGATTGAACAGTTCATCAACTTTACTAAAGCCTTCCACCTGACCTAAACTTCACAGGGACCATCTCGGACACCTCCCTCCATTTCTGAGACCTCTCCACCTCTATCTCCAGTGACCGACTAAACATTTACTGCAAGCCCACTGACTCCCACAGCTACCTGGGCTACACTCGTCCCATCCAACCTCCTGTAAAAATGCCATCCCTTATTGTCAATACCTCTGCCTGCACCGCACCTGCTCCCAGGAGGACCAGTTCCAACATAAAACATACCAGATAACCTCCTTTTTCAAAGACTGCAATTTCCCCTCCCATGTGGTCGACGATGCCCTTGAACCCCATCCCTCCAATCGAAACAGGGAGCCCTCCTGGTCCTCATCTTCCACC
>NW_025154080.1:0-1422 GCF_004010195.1 Chiloscyllium plagiosum | reverse complement strand
TACTGTGATGAACAGCTGGCAGAAAAACGCAGTTACACTGACTCTGTCAAAGCGAATACGTGGCAAGGAATTTATTATTCTGCAGAGGAATAACAACCTTACAACTAGAAGTCTATACAAAAAATGAAGGAAGGTTTGTTTCTACGTTATTAGTGTCCTTAAACTAAGAGTGTCAAAGAGCTGGAGTAATGTTCGTGGGCTTATTGAACGAAACTTGCACTGAGCGTGTGAATTATCTTGGATATTTTCAGAGCTGGATTGGCTGTCCTCGGTTTTGTAAGTACAGATGCTCCATGGGATGATGCTGATTTGTAATCTCCACACTTACTGAGCACATTTCGATGGAACAAACCAACAATTACCATTGGGTGGTGCTTCACAATATATCATGGATTCGTATAATAAAGAAAGTGCCTGTTAAATCTGGCACCATCAAGTGCTGTTACAAGTGTTTTGCCAAGTTTGTACTGTTTCCTTCCTGAACCACCCTCCCAGGCAATGCATTCCAGAAGCATATCACCCTCTGGGTTCAAAACAGATTTTACAAATCCTCACTCAATCTCTTGTCTTTCACTTTAAACATGTATCCCCCTTGAATTTAACCGTTTGACGAAGGGGAACAGCTGCTGTCTGTTCACTGTGTCTGTATCTCTCATGCTGTTATACGCCTCTGTCAGGTTCTCACCATAACCTTCTTTGCTCCAAAGTAAAGTTAAAGCAAATCTCGTCTATTTTCATTGTTTGAGTACTCCCTTCTTTTGTTATTCTTTCAAAGTGCAGCATCTCACCTAATGCAGTGTTAAGTATTTCAGTCGTTGATCTGGCCATCTGAACAATCCGGTTGTACGCTCCTGTAACCTAACACTTTCGTCCTCACTCTGAACCATCGGAATAATCATTGTGTCATCCACAACATTGTTTATCATGATCTAACCCCCACCCCCATCTCCCACATTCTTATCATCAACGTGTAAGAATATCAGAAATACAGCTTGATTTTCTACCTGTTCTAAAGTTGTTGTTGCAGAGGAAGAATTGATGCTTCCAGTCTATAGTTGTCCCTCTTTTGGGGAATTTGCAGCATGATGCAGGAAAGGGAGCTACGAAGAGTATTTTGGACATGCAACTGAATTCTGCTTTTATACTCCGGCCCTTTGCATGTATTATTCATAAGGCTTGTACGTCATTAAACTTGGAGTCGCATTTGGCATTGTGCACTGCAACGTTTCCATTTTATGTGGGCCTGCAGCTCATTCTTTATAACATTAGCTGCAATCCCGTCAGAGTACAGGGACCCTTTTTTTTAATCTGCAGGATGGACGCAGGCTCATTCATGAAGTTTGTTTGAAAGAACTAAGGTGATGAGGATAAAGATTCAATTAAATTCTTCATTATAAGCATGCAGTGGAAGATCAAATTACA
>NW_025154079.1:0-1422 GCF_004010195.1 Chiloscyllium plagiosum | reverse complement strand
TCTCCCATGGGGAACCTTGTCGAACGCATTACTGGTGTTCATATAGATCACATCGACTGCTCTGCCCACATCAATACTCTTTACTGCTTCAAAAAACTCAATTAAGTTTGTGAGACATGATTTCCCACGCACAAAGCCATGTTGACGATCCCGACTCAGTCCTTGCTTTCCAAATACATGCACATCCTGTCCCTCAGGATTATCTCCAACAACTTGCCCACCACCGAGGTCAGTCTCACTGGTCTGTAGATCCATGGCTTGTCTTAGCGCTCTTCTGAGACAGTGGCACCACGTTTGCCAACCTTCAGTCTTCTGGTACCTCACCTGTGACTATCGATGATACAAATTTATCAGCAAGAGGCCCAGCAACCACGTCTCTCTCTTCCTACAGAGTTCTCGGGTACACATGGTCAGATCCTGGGGTTTTCTCCACTTTTAACCGTTTCAAGACATCCAGCACTTCCTCCTCTGAAATCTGGACATTTTGCAAGATGTCACCATCTCGTTACAAAAAGTCTATATCTTCCATGTCCTTTTCACAGTAAATACTAATGCAAAATATTCATTAGCATCCCACCCCCCGTTTTCTGTGGCTCCACACAAAGGCCGCCTTGCTGATTTTGAGAGGCCCTATTCTCTCCCTAGTTACCCTTTTGTCCTTAATATATTTGTAAAAACCCTTTGGATTCTCCTTAATTTTATTTGCCAAACCTATCGAATGTCCCCGTTTTGCCCTCTTGATTTCCCTCTTAAGTATACTCCTACTTTCTTTGTATTCTTCACAGGATTTACTCGATCTATCCTGTCTATACCTGACATATGCTTCCTCCTTTTTCTGAACCAAACCCTCAGTTTCTTCAGTCATCCAGCATTCTCTATACCTACCAACCTTCCCTTTCACCCTGACAGGAATATACTTACTCTGGATTTTTGTTATCTCATTTCTGAAGGTTTCCCATTTTCCAGTCGTCCCTTTACCTGCGAACGTCACCCCCCAATCAGCTTTCGAAAGTTCTAGCCTAATACCATCAAAATTGGCCTTTCTCCAATTTAGGACTTCAACCTTTAGATCTGGTGTATCGTGTTCAATCCCTGTTTTAAAACGAATAGAATTATGGTCGCTGGCCCCAAAGTGCTCCCCCACTGATACCTCAGTCACCGGCCCTGCCTTATTTCCCAAGAGTAGGTCAAGTTTTGCATGTTCTCTAGTAGGTACATCGACATCCTGAAGCAGAAATCTGTCGTGTACACACTTCAGATATTCCTCTCCATCGAAACCTTTAACACTAGGGCAGTCCCAGTCGACGTTTGGAAAGTTAAAATCCCCTACCATAACTACCCTATTATTCTTACACATAGCTGAGAACTCCTTACACATTTTTTTTCTCAATTTGCCTCTGACTATTGGGCGGTCTATAATAC
>NW_025154078.1:0-1422 GCF_004010195.1 Chiloscyllium plagiosum | reverse complement strand
TCACTGACTGAAATTCAATCCCTGTCACTGATTTAGGTTCAATCCCTGCCACTGACTGAGATTCAATCCCTGTCACTGACTGAGATTCACTCCCTGTCATTGACTGAGGGTCAATCCCTGTCACTCACAGAGATTCAATCCCTTTCACTGACTGAGATTCAATCCCTGTCACTGACTGAAGCTTAATCCCTGTCACTGATTTAGCTTCAATACCTGTCACTGACTGAGGGTCAATCCCTGTCACTGACTGTGATTCAATCCCTGTCACTGACTGAGGGTCAATCCCTGTCACTGACTGAGATTCAATCTCTGTCTCTGACTGAGATTCAGTCCCTGTCACGGACTGAAATTCAATCCCTGTCACTGACTGTGATTCAATCCCTGTCACTGAATGAAGATGAATCCCTGTCACTGAATGAAGCTCAATCCCTGTCACTGACTGATTCTCAATCCCTGTCATTGACTGAGATTCAATCCCTGTCACTGACTGAGATTCAATCCCTGTCACTAACTAAGGTTCAATCCCTGTCACTGAATGCGGTTCAATCCGTGTCACTGACCGAGGGTCAATCCGTGTCACTGACTGATGATCATTCCCTGTCACTGAATGAAGCTCAATCCCTGTCACTGACTGATGCTCAAACCCTGTCACTGACTGAGATTCAATCCCTGTCACTGACTGATGCTCAATCCCTGTCACTGATTTAGCTTCAATCCCTGTCACTGACTGAGGATCAATCCCTGTCAGTAACTGAGATTCAATCACTGTTTCTGACTGAGGCTCAATCCCTGTCGCTAAATGAGGGTCAATCCCTGTCACTGACTGAGGGTCAATCCCTGTCACTGACTGAGGGTCAAACCCTGTCACTGACTGTAATTCAATCCCTGTCACTGTCTGATACTCAAACCCTGTCACTGACTGAGGTTCAATCCCTGTCACTGACTGAGGATCAATCCCTGTCATAGACTGATGCTCAATCACTGTCACTGACTGAGGTTCAATCCCTGTCACTAACTGAGGCTCAATCCCTGTCACTGACAGTGTCAATCCCTTTCACTGACTGAGATTCAATCTCTGTCACTGACTGATGGTCAATACCTGTCACTGACTGAGGTTCAATCCCTGTCACTGACTGAGGGTCAATCCCTGTCATTGACTGATACTCAATCCCAGTCACTGACTGAGATTCAATCCCTCTCACTGACTGTGATTCAATCCCTGTCACTGACTGAAGCTCAATCCCTGTCACTGATTGAGATTCCATCCCTGTCACTGAATGAAGCTCAATCCCTGTCACTGCCTGAGGGTCAATCCCTGTCACTGACTGATGCTAAATCCCTGTCACTGGCTGACGGTCAATCCCGGTCACTGACTGAGATTCAATCCCAGTCACTGACTGAGATTCATCCCTGTCACAGACT
>NW_025154077.1:0-1422 GCF_004010195.1 Chiloscyllium plagiosum | reverse complement strand
CTGACACTCAGCAGGACCTTGCTGCACATGTCCACTGTGGGGCGGTAGTGGGGCGGGTAGATAAAGTGGTTAAGAAGCCATTTGGGATATTTGCTTTTAATACAGCCGAGATTTTGAATTTAGGAGTACAGGGATTAAGCTGGAAGTTGGTTATAGAAGGGATGAGAGTGGATTGGACATTTTTCAGTTGTTGCTTGAGCTGGAGAGTTTCAGTATGAACAGCAATCTGATAGACAGAGGTGGTTTTCCTCGAAGCAGTGGAGACTGAAGGGAGACATTGAAATGTATAAAATTCTGAGGGATTTAGATAGGATATGCTGGAAGAAACCTTTGCCATTGGTAGAGGATATCCATTAAGGGGGCACAGATTTTGTTGAGGGGATGTGAGGAAATTATTTTTCACCCAGATGGTTTGGCCATTTTCATACAATCAATGACAGCAATGTCCCCAAAGATCTTCTATACAGTAAATTGGGCCACATCCTGCTGGGTGTACATCTATATAAGGGCATCTGTATGGAAGATATGTAGATTGTGGACATTGAACCAAACAACTACAAGACCTGACCAATGGCTGGAATTTTGAAAGAGGATTGTTGGCAGGTGTATAGAAAGAGGCAAGCAGAAACAGAAAATTCATCTGGCAGAGAAATGGACACAAATCAAACTTTTGCCTGTGAATCCTACAACTTTTCATCTCACTTCTTCATCTGCAGCATGTGGCAGAGATTGTCATGGTAGAAGGGAGTTCTTGAGTTACACCAGGTGATAGTTAACTCTGTGTTATGTCAAGATGCAACCAATTGTCTCATGGGTCAGATGGCAGCCAGGGAACCTAACAGTGGAAACCTGCTTTCTACATTCCTCAAAACTTATCAATTTCTCTCTACCTCTATCCTCTGTGTTTTAAAAATAAAATAAATTTGCTAATACTCCGAACTCCACATATCATTACCTTTGTCATAAGTCTACCATTTGATACCATATCAGAATGGTCAGTGTATGCTAGTGTGTCAATGTGCACATGCAGTTGTGCATTATTGAATAATAAGTACAAATGTCTGTTGTGTTCGTATGTGTAATTGTCGTAATCTAGTCGCCAATACTCATCCACGTGCTTGCTTTTGTACATGGTTGCATTTGTACATATGTCATAATGCAACCATGAACAATGTAGCTAAACACAGAGGGTGTGTGTGGAGGTCAGATAGAGGCAGAATTGGACATTTCCTTGGTGGCCCTCAATGTTAAAATAGTCTGTTGTCACACAAGAATGGTAGTTTTCGTCAAGTATTTCAAGCATGTTTTAAACTATGTCTTAGCATCCATCAGGTTTTAGAAGAGGCAATGAATTCAACATTGCCAAAAAAGAAAGCTAGGAGTCTCAGCACAGAAGAGCAGACAAAGGAAGCACATGGTGAG
>NW_025154076.1:0-1422 GCF_004010195.1 Chiloscyllium plagiosum | reverse complement strand
GACAAAATGAATTAGTAATTTACAGTAATGATGTTACAAAGCAACAATGACTTTAATTAAATATGAATCTCATGAAGATCCATGATAGGAAAAAATGCCTAATAATTTGATCATTGTACACTGATGAACAAAGATCAATAAAATAGTTCCATATGTTCAACGCAAGTTTTTACAGAATAAAAAGAAAATTAAAATGCTTTTGCAACATAAATGAATAGGAAAATAAATGAATTAGTCACACAACGCGACTATTCATCTGAAGACAACTTCCCTTCTTTCCAGAAATGTTCACTTCCCAAAGTTCAAAATGTATTGTGACTATTTCATGAAACAATAGAGATGTTAGTTCCGTTTGTTGTACTTCAAAACGTCGCAAGAATTTTAAATGATTTTGTTCCATGAAAAATGATTAACTTGTACCGCGTTTATAAATATAGTAAATGTTAACATGTAAACAAAACATAATTAAATCAATTCAACTTTTGCTAGGGTTAAAATAAAACTTGATATTTACAACACACACTGCAAATCTTTACATTATTCCACAGATATGCCCTGAACTATATTGAACAATGATTAGATAATAGCAGCAATTGGATTGTCAAAATTCTATCAGTTAATTTAAGAATACTGAGAAATCTTAGTTGATTATTTCGCTGAACAATGTGGAGAAACGACCAGGAATTATTCTAATGAAAAGTAATTACAGTTCTCTGAACGCTTCAGGCTGAGATTGCCGTGATCATTCAAATGAGCAAACATCAAATATTTACAATGAGGCATTGAATGGGAAGTCATTGGTCCCAATATGGGATCGTTCACCTGAACAGTAAATCGATTTTTATATTGTAGTGTTCGTAGTCAGAAACAATTGATGCAATTCAAATGTGATTCTCACTATATTTGTTAGAAAGATTAACTCCAATAATTGTGCAATTAATGTAATGGCAGTGACTGGAAAAATAACATTATAATCTGAAAAGATAAATTGATTTAATATTCTAAAAGCACTCTGCAGTGATGATTATTGGATATTCATTAAGATCGGTAAATTGAGGATTACAATATAATGGCTAGCTTTACGGATTCACAAAAATGATCCATTCAGTTATTATTCAGCAGAATTGTTTTTGGGTCAAACATGCAGGATTACAAGAATGACATGTTTCCATCCATTGGTTTGCTTCTTCAGACGTGCTTTTAACTTATATACTTTTATTCATGACCAATGTTTAGACATTCCTGTCAGAAGTAGGAAGTTAATCAGTAGATAGTGGAAGTGCGTATGACAGTGAACGTAAGATACAGGGAACTTCCATACTTTTGTGATGATTGTACATTGAAAAATAACTTAGGAGTAATAAAAATCAGCATGTTCAAAGCGGTTTATTTGCTCATAACAAATTGAAAATTAAAAAAATC
>NW_025154075.1:0-1422 GCF_004010195.1 Chiloscyllium plagiosum | reverse complement strand
TAAAATGGCTTTGAAGACTGTTGCGTGGTTTTACGTGCAGTGTTTTTGTGCACTTTGACTTCAGTAACGTTTAGCGATTATATATGGTTAAGAAAATTATTAATTTCATTGAGATATTTTAAGTGATTTTAAAACTGATAGAAAATCGGTTGTTAAACTCATTATTTAAAGTCAACAAAGTTTTGAAATTGACTAGAATTCCTTTGTGAAAGGCACTTAAACCATCAGAAACTAAGGGAGATATTCAAATGAACAAACTCCCATCATTTCAATCTTACATTCAACATGAATATGTGAACAGGTAAATAAAAACAAATTTCTGACAGTTCATGAATTTAACAAAAATTAGGAATTTCATTTGACCAAAAGACATAATGTTGATATGTATTGTAATGTTTAGTTACAAATGTAGGTTATCAGCAGATTGCTGAATAATAGAAAGTGGTATTTATTTACTCTATTGAAGAAGAAATTGATTTTATTTTTGCCTTCATGGCATGAATTAGACGTTTTCATCTCTCAGACTGCAACATCGTAAATATTTTCCAGGAAGTTAGAAGCAGCAGAATTCGATCCACATTTTTCTTGGTATCTCGAAGAAAATAAATAACAGACACTGTGATTACTGGGATGAGCAACAGAGAGAAGAACATAAAATGTTGGATTGAAAAGCAATTCAATCAGTGCTTAGATATTTTCGACTCAACATGCAGAGTTGCTCAGACACACCTCTGTTTAAGTGGAGGATTGACCGATCCCTCCTGGTCTAGTAGTAGAGACATTATTAGAGCAACACAGGAACCCTTCATAATGGCTCCACCCAGGAAGGGCAGGACTGTAATCGCATGCTCACTGTGGTTACTCAAATGGAAATTAATCAGATGTTGATTGTGTTAATTGGACTGGGAATTAATTAGGTAGTTGCTGTGTGAAATGGTTTGGAAATGAAACAGTAATTTTCAACAATGATGGAATGAAGCAAGAATGGTCTTAATTGAATAGGAATCTCATGGTAATTCATGAAGACAAATTGACCTAGTTCTGCAATTAATATACATTGAAAACTAAAAATAAATGTAATAACTCTGTATCTTCAAAGCAGTTTGCCATGTGAAGATATGAAAATTGAAATGATTTTGCAGCACACATGAGTTGGAAAATAAAGAATTATTCATTCAACGTGACTATTCAGCTGAAAACATCTTCCCTTCTTTCCAAGTGTGTATGATTTCTGAGAATGTAAAACTTATTGTGATTGTTTAATGAAAGGTCAGAGAAATATGAGATATTGTTGGTAAGTTTACAGATGACACCAATATTGGAGGTGTAGTGGACAGCAAAGAAGGTTACCTCACAGTACAATAGGACCTTAGCCAGATAGGCCAGAACTCTGAGGTGTGGCAGATGGAGTTTAATTTAGAC
>NW_025154074.1:0-1422 GCF_004010195.1 Chiloscyllium plagiosum | reverse complement strand
CTAACTATGTAGTCCCCAATGACTATTGCTCTGCTCCTCTCCACCCTTCCCTTCTAAGCAGCAGGGACAGACACTGTGCCATAGCCCTGCGCCCCACTGCTTTCCCCTGGTAAGCCATCCCCCAGAATAGTATCCAAAACGGTATACTTATTGTTAAGGGGAATGGCCACAAGGGATCCTTGCAGTGCCTGCCAGTTCCCCTTCCGTCCCCTGACTGTAACCCATCTGCCTTTTTCTTGCACCTGAGGGGTGACTACCACCCTGTAACTACCCTCAATAACCCTCTCTGCCTCTCGAATGATCCGAAGTTCATAGTGTTCTCGCTCCAGTTCCCTAACGCGGTTTTCATGGAGCTGGAGTTGGGTGCACTTCCCGGCAGGAGTAACATTCAAATGCCCTCACCTCCATTCCCACGATTCTAAATGCCCAAAGAAACTGTTGAAAATCAAAGAATAAAAAAAAGAACTCGTTATCTTACCAATCTTACATTACCCGCACCTCAACCCACCTACCACACTCTCAGATACCCTGCCTCCTCCTATTTGTCTCTATACCGCCTCGGCTCACAAGCCTCATTTCAAATGAAGAGTTCTTGCCTGAAACGTCGATTCTCCTGCTTCTTGGGTGCTGCCTGCCCTGCTGTGCCTTTCCAAGTCCACATTCTCTCCTCAGTGGCGAGGCAATGCATTTGTGTTGGGGACTGAAGATAGAGGCCACACTTTTGCACGATTCAATTGTAGGAAATGTCTGCTCCAACAGGACAGGATATCAGAGAAGTCCGGAGAGTGTTTGACTTCGAGCGAACAGGGATTTGATGGTGATCGCATCCACCTGTTGAACTGCTCCTTCTCAGAAGTGGAGGCTGTGTGTCTGAAAGATTCTGGCAAATTTCCTGTCAAATTGTTTGTGCCTAAATCCCTTAACTTCAATCCTAGCTTCAGGCATAATCCAGAATCTGTGAGAGACTCTTTCTCATTCTATTGATTTAAAAAAAAATATATAGCATCAATTTCACAGCATATTAGAAGGGAAAGTTTTAATAAACAATCACTCCACCATGATAAGATGAAGTCACGCATTTTATCCGAAATAGAACTTGTTCAGAGTTTGAACATGGAAGGAAAAGGCTTCGGTTAGGGTGGGAGAGAATCGTTCACTTGTGTGTTTGGACAAGGCTTCTGCTTGCATCAGAGCTCACAAACTACAATTGTAGTCATATTTAAGTGAGACTGCAGATAAGTGATGATTCATTTCTCCATCTGAGCAGAAACCCCACGAAAGCAATGATACCAGGAACAAGCTCAATGTGTGGGAAGGGATAAACTCCTTCTCTGACCTCCTGCGACACCTGCTCGATCACAATGACGAGAAATCATTTCAATGTCTGGTTTGCGTACAATGCGATAAAACGTCCAGCGATTG
>NW_025154073.1:0-1421 GCF_004010195.1 Chiloscyllium plagiosum | reverse complement strand
CCCGGTGTGACGGTCCCCCGGTGTGACGGTCCCCCGATGTGACGGTCTCCTGGTGTGACAGCCTCCCGGTGTGATAGCCTCCCGGTTTGACACTCTCCCGGTGTGACACTCTCCCGGTGTGACGGTCTCCTGGTGTGACGGACTCCCACTGTGACAGAATCCCGGTGTGATGCTCTCCCCGTGTGACGGTCTCCCGGTGTGACAGACACCTGGTGTGATGCTCTCCCGGTGTGACACTCTCCCGGTTTGACACTCTCCCGGTGTGATACTCTCTGGGTGTGACGGTTTCCCGGTGTGACACTCTCCCGGTGCGACACTCTCCCGGTGTGACGGTCTCTCGGTGTGACGGTCCCCCGGTGTGACGCTCTCCCAGTGTGACGGTCTCCCGGTGTGACGGTCTCCCGGTGTGACGGTCTCCCGGTGTCACGGTCTCCCGGTGTGACACTCTCCGGGTGTGACGCTCTCCCGGTGTGATGGTCTCCCGGTGTGACGCTCTCCCGGTGTGACGGTCTCTCGGTGTGACGGTCCCCCGGTGTGACGATCTCCTGGTGTGATGCTCTCCCGGTGTGACGCTCTCCCGGTGTGTTGGTCTCCCAGTGTGACACTCTTCCGGTGTGTCGGTCTCCCAGTTTGTCGCTCTCCCGGTGTGACGCTCTCCCGGTTTGTCGGTCTCCCGGTGTGACGGTCTCCCGGTGTGACACTCTCCCAATGTGACGGTGTCCTGGTGTGACGCTCTCCCGTTCTGACGGTCTCCCGGTGTGACGGTCTCCCGGTTTGACGCTCTCCCAGTGTGACACTCTCCCGGTGTGACGGTCTCCTGGTATGACGGTCTCACGGTGTGACGGTCACCCGGTGTGACGGTCCCCCGGTGTGACGGTCCCCCGGTGTGACGGTCTCACGGTGTGACACTCTCCCGGTGTGATGGTCTCCCGGTGTGACGCTCTCCCGGTGTGACACTCTCCTGGTGTGACGGTCTCCTGGTGTGACGGACTCCCGATGTGACGCTCTCCCGGTGTGATGCTCTCCCGGTGTGACACTCTCCCGGTTTGACACTCTCCCGGTGTGACGGTCTCCCGGTGTGACACTCTCCCAATGTGACGGTGTCCTGGTGTGACGCTCTCCCGTTCTGACGGTCTCCCGGTGTGACGGTCTCCCGGTTTGACGCTCTCCCAGTGTGACACTCTCCCGGTGTGACGCTCTCCTGGTATGACGGTCTCCCGGTTTGACGCTCTCCCGGTGTGACAGACTCCCGATGTGACAGACCCCCGATGTGACACTCTCCCGGTGTGACACTCTCCCGGTGTGATGGTCTCCCGGTGTGACGCTCTCCCGGTGTGATGCTCTGCCAGAGTGACGCTCTCCCGGTGTGACGGTCCCCTGGTGTGACACTCTCCCGGTGTGACGGTCTCCTGGTGTGATGG
>NW_025154072.1:0-1421 GCF_004010195.1 Chiloscyllium plagiosum | reverse complement strand
ACCCAACTCTCATGTGTCATTGTCCTCTTCCTGAAAGCATTAAATGATTACTGTCCAGCCTCTCCTCCCCACTGACTGTGTCTGCAATCTGTCGCACCTCCCCCTAACCACACGAGGCAAACCAAGCTCTGGGTTTTGTGAAAATCAAGCCCGGAGTGTGCAGGCATCCTGGAGAGGGGGAGGGAATTTTTAAATTAAACGGGGAAGGTGAGGGGGTGGCAATATCACACACTGGGCTGAGGAGTGGTGGATGGAGTTTAGTTTGGATTAATGCGAGGTATTGGATTTGGTAAATCAAACAAGAGCATGACCAATACCCTCAGAAGTAGGGTCTTTGGCGGTGTTGTAGAACAGAGACCTAGGCCGTCAGGTATAATTCTTTAAAATTTGCATCTCAAATAGATAGTGTGGTTAAGAAGGTGTTTAACACACTTGTCTTCATCGGTCAGACTTTTGAGTATCGGAATTGGGACGTCATTTTGAGGTTGTACAGGACATTGGTGAGACATCTTCTGGAATACTGTGTCCAGTCTGGTCACCCTGCCCGCTCATTCCATAGGTACACCACCCTCTGGGTGAAAAAGCTGCCCCTGAGTTCACTTTTAAATGTTTCACCTCTCACCTTTAAACTATGCTCTCTAGTTTTGGTCTCCCCTACTCTCATAAAATACCTTGACTCTTCACTTCGATATTATTGACCTTGATATTATTAAGCTGGAAAGGTTGAGTACAGATTAACCTGGACGTTGTTGAGAATGGAGGAAGTGAGCTAAAAGGAGAGGCTGGGTAGGGTGGGACATTTTTCACTGGAGAGGATGGGATTTAGGGGTAACTTTACGGTGGTTTATAAAATAATGAGGGGTACAGATAAGCTGAAGTCTTTACCCTCGAGTTGGGTTTCAAACTGAGGGATATTTTAAGGTGCAAGGAAAAAGATTTACAGAAGTCATGAGAGGTAATTATTTTAGACAGAAGCTGGCATGTGCGTGGAATGAACTTCCAGATGAAGTGGTAAAAGCAGGGACAGTTACAACGTTTAAAGGACATTTAGATCAGTACATGGATAAGACATCAGTTTGGATGGTGCTGTGAGCAGCCCTCCTCTCCCTCACCCACTCTGAATGAATCCCTGTTGGTTTTCACCCTCTGGTAATGCCTGTGCAGTGGCGTGTGGAGACCAGCAGAGGGTAGCATTGCATCACTTTAAGCACTACAGAGACAGCCACACCTGCCCCACACAGAGACACACACAGCAATTGTTAGGACACGGCATTGAGCTCATCTGGTAACTTAAATGAAACGTAAAGAAATGCTCAATTCACCTCGTAAACTGTTAAAACATGTGTGACAGAGAACTCCCAACTTCCACTGTTTAAATAAAAACATCGATTTATTTTTTTAACTCTGAAAGTGAACATTTT
>NW_025154071.1:0-1421 GCF_004010195.1 Chiloscyllium plagiosum | reverse complement strand
ATGGTAGGCTATTGCACAAAATACGGAATTTCGGGATTGAAGGTGATTTAGCGAATTGGATCAGGAATTAGCTAGCTGAAATAAGACAGAGGGTGGTGGTTGATGGGAAATGTTCATTCTGGAGCTCAGTTACCAGTGATGTGCTGCAAGGATCTGTTTTGGGGCCATTGGTGTTTGTCATTTTTATAAATGATGTGGACATGGATGTAGAAGAATGGGTTAGTAAATTTGCGGATGACACTAAGGTAGGCAGAGTTGTAGATAGTGCCGAAGGATGTTATGGGTTGCAGAGGGACAGAGATAAAATGCAGAGCTGGGCTGAGAAATGGCAAATGAGTTTAATGCAGAAAAGTGTGAGGTAGTTCACTTTGGAAGAAATAACAGGAATGCAGAGTACTGGGCTAATGGTAAAATTCTTGGCAGTATATATAAACAGAGAGATCTCGGTGTCCAGGTGCATAAATCTCTGAAGGTTGCCAGCCAGGTTGAAGGCATATGGTGTGTTGGTGTTTATTGGGGATTGAATTTCGGAGCCACAAGATCATGCTTCAGCTGTAGAATACATTGATACGGCCACACTTGGAGTATTGCGTACAGTTGTGCTCACTGCATTATAGGAAGGATGTGGAAGATTTGGAAAGGGTTCAGAGGAGATTGACTAGGATGTTGCTTGGTATGGAAGGAAGGTCTTACAAGGAAAGGCTGAGGGAACTGAGGCTGTTTTCATTGGAGAGAAGAAGGCTAATTTGCCTTCCCAAAATGCAAAGCCTGTCATTTATTGAAATAAACTCCATCTCTCACTCCTCGTCCATTGGCCCAACTGATCAAGCGTTGATCATATATTATGAACCTGAGCATTGGTAAAGCATTGGTGCAACCACACCTGGGCATTGTCTCTCCTTATTTGAGGAAGGATGTGGTGGCACTGGAGGCTGTTCAGAGGATGTTCCCCAGACTGATCCCAGGGATGAAAGGGCTGTCCTACTATGGAGCAGTTAAATAGCTTGGGCTTGTACTCGCTGGAGTTCAAAAGAATGAAGGAGGGATCTGATTGAGGGACAGAAAATGTGAAAGGGGATTGAGAAGGTGGACGTTGAATAGATGCTCCCCCTTGCGGGACAGTCTCGAACAAGAAGTCATCGATATAGAGTGAGAGGAGGTCGGTTCGAAACTGAGCTGAGGAGAAACTACTTCTCCCAGAGGGTTGTGAATCTGTGAAAGTCAATGCCCCAGAGTGCAGTGGAGGCAGAATCAATCAACAGGTTCAAGAAAGATGTGTTTCTGATGGAAAGTGAGATAAAGAGCGATGGGGAGCAGGCAGGAGAGTGGAGTTGAGACCAGGATAAGATCAGCCATGGTCATGTTAAATGACGGAGCAGGCTCGAAGAGCTGAATTGCCTCCTCCTGCTCCTAATTCCTAT
>NW_025154070.1:0-1421 GCF_004010195.1 Chiloscyllium plagiosum | reverse complement strand
AACAGTACTGCACAGGAACGTAGAACAGTTCAGAAAAGGATCGTAGAACAGTTCAGCACCGGAACATAGAACAGTACAGCACAGGAACGTAGAACAGTTTGGCACAGGAACATAGAACAATACAGCACAGGAACATGGAACCGTACAGCACAGGAACAGAGAACAGTATAGCACAGGAACGTAGAACAGTTCAGCACAGGAACGTAGAACAGTATAGCACAGGAACGTAGAAAGGTTCAGCACAGGAACATTGGACAGTACAGCACAGGAACAAAGAACAATATAGCAGAGGAACGTAGAACAGTTCCGCACAGGAACGTAGAAAAGTTCAGCACAGGAACATTGAACAGTATAGCACAGGAACATAGAACAGTACAGCACAGGAACGTAGAACAGTTCAGCACAGGAACATAGAACAGTACAGCACTGGAACATAGAACAGTAGAGCACAGGAACGTAGAACAGTACAGCACAGGATCTTAGAACAGTTCAGCACAGGAACATTGAACAGTACATCACAGGAACGTAGAACAGTACGGCACAGGAACATAGAACAGTATAGCACAGGAACATAGGACAGTACAGCACAGGTATATAGAACAGTACAGCACAGGAACATAGAACAGTATAGCACAGGAACATAGAACAATATAGCAGAGGAACGTAGAACAGTTCCGCACTGGAACGTAGAACAGCTCAGCACAGGAACATAGAACTGTTTAGCACAGGAACGTAGAAAGGTTCAGCACAGGAACATTGAACAGTATAGCACAGGAACACAGAACAGTACAGCACAGGAACATAGAACAGTTCAGCCCAGGAACATAGAACAGTACAGCACAGGAATGTAGAACAGTACAGCAGAGGAACGTAGAACAGTACAGCACAGGGACATAGAACAGTATATCACAGGAACATAGAACAGTATAGCAGCGGAACGTAGAACAGTTCAGCACAGGAACATTGAACAGTATAGCACAGGAACGTAGAAAAGTTCAGCACAGGAACATTGAACAGTACAGCACAGGAACATAGAACAATATAGCAGAGGAACGTAGAACAGTTCCGCACTGGAACGTAGAACAGCTCAGCACAGGAACATAGAATTGTTCAGCACAGGAATGTAGAAAGGTTCAGCACAGGAACATTGAACAGTATAGCACAGGAACATAGAACAGTACAGCACAGGAACATAGAACAGTTCAGCACAGGAACATACAACAGTACAGCACAGGAACGTAGAACAGTTCAGCAAAGGAACGGAGAACAGTTCAGCAAAGGATCGTAGAACAGTACAGCACAGGAACATACAACAGTAGAGCACAGGAACATAGAACAGTACAGCACAGGAACGTAGAACAGTAGAGAACAGGAACATAGAACAGTATAGCACAGGAACATAGAACAGTACAGCACAGGAA
>NW_025154069.1:0-1421 GCF_004010195.1 Chiloscyllium plagiosum | reverse complement strand
AAAATGAGGAGGGGGTGGAGAATTGTTAATCAGGGAGTGCGTCAGAGCTACATAAATGAAGGTTGTTGAGGAAGGTTTGTCTACTGAGTCAGTATGGGTGGAAGTTAGGAACAGCAAGGGAACAGTCACCGCATTTGTGGGTTTCCTGCAGACCACGTAATAACAGTAGAGAGACTGAAGATCCCATAGGCGGGCAGATCTGAGTCAGTATGGGTGGAAGTTAGGAACAGCAAGGGAACAGTCACCGCATTTGCGGGTTTCCTGCAGACCACCTAATAACAGTATAGAGACTGAAGATCCCATAGGCGGGCAGATTCTGGAAAAATGCAAAAGTAGCACGGTTATAGTTATGGGTGATTTCAACATTTCCAATATCGACTGGAACCTCCTAAGTGCAGATGGTGTGGATGTAGCCGTTTTTGTCAGGTGTGTTCAAGACGGTTTCCTAACTCAGTATGTGGACGGACCATTGAGAGGAGAGGCTATTTTGCATTTGGTGCTCGGCAACGAGCCAGGTCACGTGTCAGAACTAACGGTGGGAGAGCACTTTGGCGAAAGTGATCACAACTGCGTCAAATGCAGCATCGTCTGCGAGAGTGAATATTTCCGAGGGAAGATATTTAACTGTGGAAAAGGAAATTATGATGCTATCAGACAGGAGTTGGGAAGTACAGACTGGGAGCAATTTATCCACAGAAAGGGCACAGCAGACATGTGGAGACTGTTTAAGGAGCAGTTGTTGGGAGTGATACACAAATTTGTTCCTCTGAGACAGGTAAGAAGGGGTAAGATTAAGGAACCTTGGATGACGAGAACAGAGGAACGTCTCGTAAAAAGGAAGCTGGCAGCTTACATAAGATGAAGGAAGCAAGGATCTAGCACAGCTTTAGCGGATTACAGACTTACTAGAAAAGAGTTCAGAAAAGGACTGAGGCGAGCTATAATGGGGCACGAAAAAGGGTTGACAGGAAGGATTAGGGAGAATCCAAAGGCATTTTTCTCATACGTGAGGAATAAGAGAATAATCAGGGAGAAGGTAGGGCCGACCAGGATTAGCTTAGGGAATTTATGCTTGGAGTCTAAGCAGATAGGAGAAGTACTAAATGAGTTTTTTGTTTCGATTTTCACCAAGGAAGGTGAACTTGTTGTAAATGAAACTTAGAGGAGCTGGGCCAGATCAGTCTTGACCAGGTCAAGATTGATGAAGTTGATGTGCTCGCAATTTTGGAAAACATTAAGATGGATAAGTCCCCAGGGCCAGACCATATTTATCCTAGACTGCTCCAGGAAGCAAGAAAGGAGGTTGCTAAGCCGCTGGTGAGGTTATCTGCCTTCTCACTCTTCACAGGAGTCGTACCAGAGGATTGGAAGGGGGCACAAGTTGTTCATTATTTCAAGAAGGGTAATATGGAAATCCCTGG
>NW_025154068.1:702-1421 GCF_004010195.1 Chiloscyllium plagiosum | reverse complement strand
CCTGGAGTGGGACTCCTGCAGACGGTGGTGAGGTGGGTTGGTGAGCCTGGAGCGGGACTCCAGCAGACGGTGGTGAGGCGGTTGGTGAGCCCGGAACGGGACTCCAGCAGACGGTGGTGAGGCGGTTAGTGAGCCCGGAGTGGGACTCCTGCAGACGGTGGTGAGGTGGGTTAGTGAGCCCGGAGCGGGACTCCAGCAGACGGTGGTGAGGCGGTTGGTGTGCCCGGAACGGGACTCCAGCAGACGGTGGTGAGGCGGTTGGTGAGCCTGGAGCGAGACTCCAGCAGATGGTGGTGAGGCGGTTGGTGAGCCCGGAACGGGACTCCAGCAGACGGTGGTGAGGCGGTTGGTGAGCCAGGAGCGGGACTCCAGCAGACGGTGGTGAGGTGGGTTAGTGAGCCAGGAGCGGGACTCCAGCAGACGGTGGTGAAGCGGTTGGTGAGCCTGAAGCGAGACTCCAGCAGACGGTGGTGAGGTGGGTTAGTGAGCCAGGAGCGGGACTCCAGCAGACGGTGGTGAAGCGGTTGGTGAGCCTGAAGCGAGACTCCAGCAGACGGCGGTGAGGTGGTTGGTGAGCCTGGAGCGGGGCTCCAGCAGACGGTGGTGAAGCGGTTGGTGAGCCTGGAGCAGGACTCCAGCAGACGGTGGTGAGGTGGTTGGTGAGCCTGGAGCGGGGCTCCAGCAGACGGTGGTGAGGTGGTTGGTGAGCCTGAAGCGGG
>NW_025154068.1:0-675 GCF_004010195.1 Chiloscyllium plagiosum | reverse complement strand
GACTCCAGCAGACGGTGGTGAAGCGGTTGGTGAGCCTGGAGCGAGACTCCAGCAGACGGCGGTGAGGTGGTTGGTGAGTCCGGAACATGACTCCAGCAGATGGTGGTGAGGTGGTTGGTGAGTCCGGAACGTGGCTCCAGCAGAAGATGGTGAGGCAGTTGGTGAGCCCGGAGCGGGACTCCAACAGACGGTGGTGAGGCGGTTGGTGAGTCCGGAACGTTGCTCCAGCAGACGGTAGTGAGGCGTTTGGTGAGCCCGGAACTTGGCTCCAGCAGAAGATGGTGAGGCGGTTGGTGAGCTCGGAACATGGCTCCAGCAGACAGTGGTGAGGCAGTTGGTGAGCCCGGAGCGGGACTCCAACAGACGGTGGTGAGGCGGTTGGTGAGCCCGGAACGGGACTCCAGCAGACGGTAGTGAGGCGGTTGGTGAGCCCGGAACATGGCTCCAGCAGACGGTGGTGAGGCGGTTGTTGAGCCCGGAACATGGCTCCAGCAGACGGTGGTGAGACGGCTGGTGAGCCCGGAACATGGCTCCAGCAGACGGTGGTGAGGCGGTTGGTGAGCCAGGAGCGGGACTCCAGCAGACGGTGGTGAGGCGGTTGGTGAGCCTGGAACATGACTCCAGCAGACGGTGGTGAGGTATTTGGTGAGCCCAGAGCGGGGCTCCAGCAGACGG
>NW_025154067.1:0-1421 GCF_004010195.1 Chiloscyllium plagiosum | reverse complement strand
TGGGCGGCCTATTAAGAGTGCTTTGAGTGGTCTTGCCCAGTCCATAACAGACTGGGGGCTCTTTGCGGGAGTTCACACAGTGAGTGTGAGGTGCTCGTGTCTTTATTTCGGATGTTCGGTTTGTTGGGTAGACGAAACTTTGGATAGCAATGGCTGTTTCAGTCACCAAATGTGTTCTGAATGTGGATGCAATGACTTTTGAAGGTTTGAAAAAAGTGAATAAGACCAAGCTGCAGGAATTAGAAGTGAAGCTGGAATTGGTCCTGCCTGCTTCTGTGAGGAAAGGAGAGATACCTACAGCAGTAGCTCGTCAATTAAACTTGCTGGAGAAACCATCAGAATCTACAGAGATGGCAAGAATTCAATTGCAAATGAGGCAGCTTGAGTTAGCAGCGAGATATAAGGAAAGGGCTGCAGAAATGAAACAGTTAGAGTTACGTTTAAAAGCAGAAGAGATGGAAAAACAGCAGCAGAAGAGATGGAAAGAGAGAGCAGCAGAGGAGAAAGAAAGAGAGAGCTTTTGAACAGCAAAAAACTGACACTTTAAAAAGGAAAGTCAGCGTAAAGGAGATAAAGGCTGAGTGGAAAGAGAGAGAGCAGCAGAGGAGAAAGAAAGAGAGAGCTTTTGAACAGCAAAAACTGACACTATAAAAAGGAAAGTCAGCGTAAAGGAGATAAAGGCTGAGAGTAGGGTTAGTAAGGAAATGAGTGTTGATGAGCAAACCCCTGGTAGTCAGAAGCCTATTCTCGGTCAAGCATTGCCTAAGTTTGATGCGAAGGATATGGAAGGCTTTTTCAATTCATTTGAAAAGGTGGCTAGACAAATGCAATGACCCGAGTCAATGTGGGTTTTGTTAATCCAAACTGAACTTTTACGTAGGGCTAGTGAGGCATTCACATCCCTATCAGAGGACGGATCTGGTTTCTGGAATCTAATGAGGGATCCTGGTCAAAACTACATTGAGTTTGAAAGGATCAAACAGAGTAATTTTGACAGATGAATAAGAGCTTGAAAAAAGCAAGCAATCCTATGTTGCATTTCGAGCGGTACGTAATTTGGAGAAATTCAAATATTCACTGCTTGAATCAGTGCGACCTCATGTGGATAAAAAGAGAGTTAAAACAGCAAAGTTATAGGCTAAAGTGGCTGATGATTATCAGTTGATCCATAAACTCAGTTTGGCTTCCAGAATCTATTTCAGTCCATGAGGAATAGAAATTGGAGTAAAGAGATATCCTCACGTGGAAAGGAAAAGGTAGATCTCAATGAAGACAATAAGGATAATTTACCACAGGTTAATAAAGAAACCCTTGAGAGGGACAAAGAAGTGATGGCCTCCATTACCTCATTAACACATCATTTGTTAAGTAGTAACAGATAGGAATGAATTCACTCTCTTTCTTGCTAAATGCCCCCGGTG
>NW_025154066.1:0-1421 GCF_004010195.1 Chiloscyllium plagiosum | reverse complement strand
ACATTTGTGAAAGAGTAACTGTGTATGTGAATGTGAATGAGCGAGTGTGGCTTTGAGGTGTCTGTGACTGATTGACTGAGAGTTGGTGGCTGAGATTGGCTGAGTGAGAGGTTGTGTTCGAGTGTGAGATTCTGAGATCGGGAGTTTGCAATGCTCTATTTTGCGTGTGACTGGTCATGTGTGACCGCATGACAGTGTGTCTGTGCGTATGAGCTATGTACGAGTTTGTGATAGACACTGTAGAGGCAGCTTTACTCTGTAATCTAACACAGAGCTTCCCCTGACACGGGAGTGTTTGTGGACATATCTGTACATTGTATGTAACCCTATTTTTCCCTGACCCTGGGAGGTTTAGTTGGAGAAAGTGTACAAGGAAATGTACTCTGCCGAAAAGCCAGTGATATAACTATGCTAAGTGCATTTGATCGGGACAGTGTGGGGATAGGGGTTGACTTCGTCATTATCTAATTCCATGGTAAACATGGTCTGGGAGTTAGAAAAGCTGAAGTGCAGAAACAGCTTTACTCTGAACTTAACCCCATTCACTACCTAAATACAATCTGAAAGAACTGCTGATTCTGTCAATCAGAAACAAAACCTCAGCAGGCCTGGCAGCATCTTTGAAGATAAATCAGCGTTAAAGTTTCAGGTCTGGCTCAGATAAACGGTGACCGGATACGACGTGGTAACTCTGGATTCTCTGTTCGGATGTTACCAAAACTGCTGAGCTTTTATCAGCAATTTGTTTTTTTTCCCCTATTCTCTCCTGTTCTACGAATTGCTCCCCTCAATTAGCTTAGAGACTTTGTTCTGCTGTACATCAGCTTGCTGACAACACATGGAATTCCAGTCTCTCACTCAGACTAGAGTAAATGAATATTTAATCCCAGCGGTGTGAAATTCCCCTGCCCTATCACTGTACATTTCCCTGACTCATGCACCTAACCTTCACATGCCTGATCACTATGGGCAATTTAGCATGGCCAATATTACTGAACCCGCACATGTCGAAGCAAACCAGACCATCCGAAAGAACCCCACGCAAACACGGGGAGAACTTACAAACTCCATTTACAGTTGCACGGCACTGGAATCAAACAGGAGTCCCTGGAACTCTGAGGCAGCAATCTAACCACTGAGTCACTGTGCCAGCCAAACAGTTAAGTTTAAAATTGGGACTGGGAATACAAAAAGCTGCAGTTTAATTTCTGCGACATTCAGTTTCTCCACAAATAAAGTTATGGAGTACATCAGTTCGATAAGCCAGTTCACTACCATCTTCTCACGGGCTGATGGGAATGAGGGATAAATGCTGAGCCCAGCTAGTGATGCTCACGTCCGATGAACAAACGAAAACTTCATCCCTTTGCCTTGTTAATACCTTGCTGCCCCTGCAGATTAATTCAATATGTTTTAATATC
>NW_025154065.1:0-1421 GCF_004010195.1 Chiloscyllium plagiosum | reverse complement strand
CCGGCTCGTTTCCGAGCACCAAGTCTAGAATGGTCTCCCCTCGTCGGCCTGTCAACGTACTGAGTTAGGAAACCCTCCTGAACACACCTTACAGAAACAGCTCCATTCAAATCTTCTGCTCAAAGGAGGGTCCAGTCAATATTGGGAAAGTTAAAGTCCCCCAAAAACCCTACTACGTCCACACTTTTCCCAAATCTGCCGACCTATGCTTTCCTCCATCTCCCTGCTGCTATTGGGGGGCCTGGAGTAAACCCCTAATGAATGATTGAGGATTTGTATAGCACCGTGATAACGCAGAGGAACTGTGTCCAGATTCTGGATTATCACGAGCTGTCAGAATAGGAAAAAGACATTGGCATGTAGGAGGCCATTCAGCCCACTGACCCTATGCCAGCTCTTGGAACACTGTACATGTGAGTCAGGACCCATCAGCCTGTGGTGCTATAAGGGACATCCAGTCTCAGTCCATCAGTGCAGCCCCTCTGCTGCTCTCACATTCTTCCTATATCACAGCAGGGGGCCATTCAGCCCCTCCCTCAGTCTGTTCTGCCCTTAGGCTGAGCAGTGGCCGACTCTATCCACCTGCCTCGTCCCCTAATCCCCCTAACCCTTGCTCAGCAAAAACATGATCGACTTCAGCTCTAACATGAACACCTGATCCAGCAGTCACTGCTGTTTGTGAGAGTGAGTTTCCAACTTCTCTTACCCTCTGTTCTTCTCTCCTGAACACTCTGGCCCTCGGTCTCAGACTACGCCCCTAGTTCTGGACTCTTCCACCGGTGGGTAATGTCCATCTGTATTGGCCCTGCCCCATCCTGTCACCAGGACAGCAGACAGTACTCAGGCAGTGGTCTCACTGACCTGCTCCCGCACTGAGATAGCGGTCTCTGTGAATAGAGCCCACCATTCTGTCGGGACAGATTAACAACCTCCCCCACAGCTCCCAGCACCACTGCGCTGCTGTAGGGTCATGGGAGCAGCTTGGTTTGAACCTACCAATGCCAGCCAGTGCGCTTCAGTTCAATACATAAAGCTGGAACTGCTAGAGCGCTGTGCGGCCACGTAAACGGGCAGTAATTGTCATTAAAAACCTTCAGACAAAGTCAGTCTGGACTCCGGACGCACAGCAAGGTGGCTGACCCTGAGTCTGAGCGAGACTCTCCGTTCACACTGGGAGCACTGTGCCCAGTTCTGGTCTCCCTGCTACAGGAAGGATGTTATTAATCTGGAGAGGGAACAGAAAAGATTTACAAGGATGTTGCCAGGGTTGGAGGGTCTGAGCTACAGGGAGAGGCTGAACAGGCTGGGGCTGTTTTCCCCGGAGCGTCGGAGGCTGAGGGGTGACCTTTTTATAAAATTATGAGGGACATGGATAGGGTAAATAGACGAAGTCTTTTCCCTGGGGTGGGGGAGTCCAGAAC
>NW_025154064.1:0-1421 GCF_004010195.1 Chiloscyllium plagiosum | reverse complement strand
CCATCCTGCAGATGAAAAGTTTCTTCTTTTCTGTCTATTGCAGTGAATGTAACAAAGAACAGTCCCTCCAAAATGCTAATGTTCCAGTGCAAGGTGCCAAAAACTAGTTCATCATAAATTATTTACATGCTTTATGACTAAAACATGCAGAGGGGCAAAGTGTAAAAGGTGAATTCAACTGTGTGTCGAAAATGTTATTTGTGGCTTCCTCATAACGAATGTCAGCCACATCACTCTGTAAATTGACCAAAGTAAGAAAAGCCAGAGACTGGAATTCTCAAATCTTCCTCTGAATAAGATCTGGAGAACAGGAAGGAAATCATGGTTGATTTGTGATATTTCATAAATGATGATGGTGAGAATGTGGAAGATGTGGGTGGCCGGTGGCAGTGGAATGATAAACAAAGTTGTGGATGACACAAAGCTGAGCTGGGTGGCTCACAGTCAGGAGGAAAGGGTTAAGCTACAGGAGGATAGAAACAGTTTATTCAGATAACCAGATAAATGGCCGATGAAATTTAACACTGATAAATGTGGGATGGCGCAGATCAGAAGTAATAAGACAAGTGAGTACTCAAACTATGAATGGGGAGAGCGAAATTTTCCTCGTTTTTCCTTTGCAGCAGGGAAGGTTGAGGAGGGAATATGGTACAGGTGTACAAGTGCATAAGGGATATGGAGAGGCTGAACAGACAGAAGCTGTTTCCCTTAGTCAAAGGGGCAATAACCAAGGGACGCATTTTTGAAGTGAAAGGCAGGGAATTGAGAGAGGATTTGTGGAATGTGTTTCGCACTGAGACGGTCGTATGAATCTAGAATGCATTGTCTAGGAGGGTCCTTGAGGGAGCAAACCTCAGAAACGTTTAAAAAGTCTTTGGATGTGCACTTGCTGGTGCAGACCTTTTCTTTGTTGCATGATTCTATGCGGTGGCAGCCATGAAGACTCTGATATATTCTGAGGTAATAAACAATGGCAGTTGCTGGTTTGTTCTTTTGACTGGACTCATAAGTGGTGAGATTACAAACCAACATCATCTCATGCAAGTTCTCACAATGCACTTACTTAACCTAGGGCATCTCTGGGAACATCCAGGATAATTCACATGCTCAGTGCAAGCATTGTCCAACAATAGAACGAGCACTTTGCCCACCATTATTATAGCTACAGCAATATCATGGACATAGCTTCTCCTTTAATATAATGCATACTTTTAGCTATGAGGGTTCTAGTTCTCTGAAGCACAGTAAATTCCTTCCCACTTATTCACTTTGACAAAAAGCAAGCTTTCCTGTTTTTTGGAGCCAGTTGTTTATCACAGAATTCCCCACCCCACTACACCCCGACCTCTTTCCCCTTTAATATTTTCTTGTGCACAGTCTTCCCGATCTCACACGTCTCAATCCCTCACAGCCCCCACACT
>NW_025154063.1:0-1421 GCF_004010195.1 Chiloscyllium plagiosum | reverse complement strand
TCTACGCTGTGATCTACCTTTCCCTTTGCACGTAAGGATATCTCTTTGCTCCAATTTCTGTCCCTCAGAGAACAGAACTGGTTCTGGAAGCCAAACCAAGTTTATGGATCAGTTCATAATCATCAGCCGTTTCAGCAACTAACCTTGCTGCTTGCACTCTCTGCTCTTCCACCTGAGTTTGCACTACTTCAGGCAGTGATTTTTTTGAATTCCTCCAAGTACTAACCTCTCTAAGGGCATTATAGCTTTGTTCAAATTCTAAAGCTCATATCCAACTATCGAAATTAGTCTGTTTGATCCTAACAAACTCAGTGTAGGTTTGACCATGATTCCTCATTAAATTCCTGAAAGGTTCCCTATGCAGACAAAATGATTTTTTAACCTCCTCGTACTCCCCAGATACCTTCTCTGATAGGGATGTGAGTACCTCAACAGTCCTACCTACACAATTGGTTTGGATCAACAAAACCCGCAATGCCCCTGGCCACTGCATTTGTTTAGCCAACTTTTCAAATAAGATGCAAAGAGTATCACATTCTTCTTATCAAATTGAGGCAATGGTTGAACATACACAAACACATTCTCACTAGGCTTCTGACTACCAGGGACTTGCTCATCCTCACTCTCTTCCTTACTAAGCGCACCCTCAGCCGTTATCTCCAGCCTTTTAAACTGACTTTCCGTTTTAAGTGTCAGTTTTTGCTATTCAAAAGCTCTCTCTTTCTCTCTCCCCAGTTGCTCTCTCTTTTGCCAATTTTTTACTCTCTGTTCTCCTGCTCTCTTCCAACCGCCCCCCCCCCCACCCCCCACCCACCTTTTGCATTTTATCAAAAGTCAAATGTTTCATTTTGGCTGTCTTTTTCTTACCTCTCGACGTTAACTCAAAATGTTTCATTTGCAACTGAATTCTTGCCATCTCTGATTCTGATGGTTTCTACAGTAAGTTTAATTGACGAGCTACTGCTGTAATTATCTCTCCTTTCCTCACAGAAGCCGTCAGTTTCAAATCCCGCTTCTCAGCTAATTCTTGCAACTTGGTCTTATTCACTTTTCGTAAAATTTCCAAAGTCACTGCATGCACACCCAGGAAACGTTTGGCGACTGAAATAGCCATTACTATTCGAAGCTTTGTCAACCCAATCAAACTAATACCCGAATTAAAGACACTAGCACCTCCCACTCGCTGTTGAAAATCCAGCAATGAGCCCCCAGTCTGTTATGGACGAGGCTAGACCACTCAAAACATTCTTAAGCAAGCAGTCCTGAGCATAACTTCGCAGTTTGTTTTGGTTATTATCCAATGAAAATTACTCGGAGTAATTTAGCTAGGATGATTTTAAATTAGACAAAAACGTTATTCACAAAGTTACACACTGAAACACAATGATCAGAATAAAGAACCCCTACAGAATTCAACCTAT
>NW_025154062.1:0-1421 GCF_004010195.1 Chiloscyllium plagiosum | reverse complement strand
ATGCTAACACTGATAGAATACAGTCCCAAAAAAATCTCATTAGAAAGACCACTCATGGTGGTTTATCCTGAGGATCACCACATCTCGGGTGATGGGGTGAGGCTGAGAGAATGTCCCCTTCATGGTAATCTCTGTCACTGTCAGGAACTGAACCTGCGCTGTTGCTCTGCCTCTACATCACAAACCTGCCGTCCTGCCAACTGAGTGGGAGACTGTGTAACTGTTACAGACAGTAACAGTCACAGACAAAGTTTAAGAGAAACATGCATAATAAGGAAAGTGGTACAGTTCCGAAAACGGTCAAGATAACGCCTGAGGGGAAAAATGTTTTTTTTTGCTCGAAATTGTATTTATAACGAGACGTGTTTAGAAGTTGTTTTTGTTTTAATATCATTAAGGTGAGTCAAGTAACTCTTATGTGTTACACACTGGCACACTACCATTTTCCTGAAACTGGGAAATATTTGGAACATCATCTGGAACATTCTATAATCGGCATTCTCCAGAATATTCTATGACTGTGTGGGAGGTATTGCAAAGGAGAGAGAGAAGGTGTTGCATGCAGTAGTGAGAGTGGGGGACCATGAGCCTTGTTCGGGGGTAGTTGCAATCACTGTGATTGTGAGGGAGCAGACAGAATACGGTGACCCTTATCCTGACAGAACGGGGAAGGCTATGGATGCTTGTTCTGTATTGCTGGACATTTCTTCAGACCTAAAATACTGCACTGAACTCGGTAGTGAGCACAGACCATGCTCGGTGGGTCTGGTGTTGTGGCACCTTCTGGGATGGGAATGTTCACCCTCTGTACTCGCCCATCCAATACGCCCACCGTGCTCTGTCAACAAACTATGGTGTAATTGCACCTTATCTACCAATCTGCCATTTCCATGCCTTTGCTCTGTACCCATCTAATCCTTTCCTATCTGTGTATTTGCCAAAAGGCTTTTCAATGTTGTTATTGTACCCACTTCAACCACTTCCACTGGCAGCTCAGTCTAATTTGCCAGTTCATCTTGGATTCCATGCGATCTAGCCTTCTGGAGTGGCCTACTATGTGAAACCTTATCAAAGGCCTTACTGAAATCCATATATAATATGTCTACAACCCTGCTCTCATCAACCTTCCTGGTCACTTCCTCAAAAATCTCTAACAAAATCTGTAAGGCATGATCCGCCACGCACAATGCCATGCTGACTGCTCCAAGTCAAACTCTGTCTTTCCAAATGCATGCACATCTTATTTCTCAGAACCTTCTCAAGTGGTTCACCGAAAACAGGTGTGAAGCTTACTCGTCTATATTTCCCAGGCTTTTCTTCGCAGCCTTTCTTGAATAAGGGCACAACATTTGCTACCGCCCAGTCTTCCGGGATCTTGGTCCCTAAGCTTTTCTCTCGCCTCTTACAGTGATCTTAGATAT
>NW_025154061.1:0-1421 GCF_004010195.1 Chiloscyllium plagiosum | reverse complement strand
GTGATGGCCACATCCCATCAATGATTTTTTTTTTAAATAGTGAAACTCACGGAAGTTTCATCAACAAACATGGAAACATTAGATTTTGTTCATTCATCAAATGCATAGTATCCATTTGTGTACAGTTAGGTATCAAGCACTAATCCATTTATTCCGCTTAACTTTCTGTCTGTTAAAGAATTCTCAATCCATGCTAGCACATTCCCGCCAATCCTACATGTGCCAGTCTTGCCTGCCCACCTCTTCAGTGGGGCCTTGTTGAAAGGAATCTGAAAAATCTCAGAAAATCCTCCTTTTTATCTACTCTGCTGTCTACAGCCATGCAGAAAAATCAACTCAGTAGTGTTTGTGAAGTAAAATCATGTTTTCAGAATAATATGATTGGCGCGATCAGAAGACAGAGAGTATGTATAAAACAGTCACTCTGTGAAGCGCCACAGGAGTCAGTTTTCGGACAACACTCTACACGTTATAGATTAACAGCGTGGATAAAAGACGTGAGGGGGTGCGGAAAAGAGGTTTCCAAGAAAGATACCAGGGATCAAATGCTTGTTTTATAATGAGAAGTTGAAGACTCGGGTTCTGTTGGCGACGGTGGATTCTGAATCAAGCTTACAGAAACCTGAGGGACCTGAATGGAGTGGTCGCAAGGAAGATGTTTCCCCTTGCAGGAGAGACTAGAAGCAAACGGTCCAGTTTCAAAATGAATGAGTGACCGTTTCACATGGAGATGTTGAGGAATTTATTCAGGCAGAGCATGATAAATCAATGATCTCACTGCGTCCGGCGGCTGTGGAGGCCAAGTAATGTAGTATTTTAAATCAGAGATAGATAAGTTCTTGATGAGTGAGGGGATCATGCGTTAAAGGGAGTAGGTGAGAGAATGGGGATGAAAAACAATTCAGCCATAATTAAATGGTAGAATAGATTCGATGGTCCAAATGGCCTAATCCTATGTCTGTTTCATAGAATCACAGAAACAGTCGTGGGTGGATAATTCCCCGTGGCCCACTCACCTGCACATCTTTATAATGTGGAGGAAACCCACGCAGACACGGGGAGAATGTGCATACTTGACACAGACAATCATCTGAGGCTGGAGTCTACCACTGTTCACTGGCGTAAGGAGGCAGCTGTACTAACCAATGAGCCACAAAGCCACGGAGATTGCTGGGGTGGGGAGGTTTGTAGAGGAGGGTGACGTTTACAGAGAGACGGTCGGTAGAGCTGGAGAAGATTACAATGATGAGGAGCTGGATAGAGACACTTGAGGAGGTTACACTATCAGGATGTGTGATAATGACAGAAAGGTGCTACATGGACAATGAGTATTGTTGGGACTGGATTGGGACACTCGCAGGCTCTGGAGTGGCTTCTCGAGACGAAGTGATTTGCAGAGACTTCAGAGGGTTGCACAGAGA
>NW_025154060.1:774-1421 GCF_004010195.1 Chiloscyllium plagiosum | reverse complement strand
TGAACAGCTGTCCCAGTGTATATTGCAGTGAACTGTTGTCCCAGTGTATATTGAAGTGAACAGCTATCCTGGTGTGTATTGTAGTGAACATCCGTCCCGGTGTATATTGTAGTGAACAGCTGTCCCAGTCTATATTGTAGTGAACAGCTGTCCCAGTGTATATTGTAGTGAACAGCTGTCCTGGTGTATATTGTGGAGAACAGCTGTCCCAGTGTATATTGTATTGAACAGCTGGCCTGGTGTATATTGTAGTGAACAGATGTCCCGGTGTATATTGTTTTGATCAGCTGTCCCAGTGTATATTGTAGTGAACAGCTGTCCCGCTGTGTATTGTAGTGAACAGCTGCCCCGGTGTATGTTGTAGTGAACAGCTGTCCCGGTGTATATTGTTGTGAACAGCTGTACTGGTGAATATTGTAGTGAACAGCTCATCCAGTGTATATTGTAGAGAACAGCTGTCCCGAAAAGCTGTCCCGTTGTATGTTGTTGTGATCAGCTATCCTGGTGTATATTGTAGTGAACAGCTGTCCTTGTTTATGTTGTAGAGAAGAGCTGTCCCCGTGTATATTGGACTAAACAGCTGTCCTTGTGAATATTGTAGTGAACAGCTGTCCCGGTGTATATTGTAGTGAACAGCTGTCCCGCTG
>NW_025154060.1:0-655 GCF_004010195.1 Chiloscyllium plagiosum | reverse complement strand
TATTGTAGTGAACAGCTATCCTGGTGAATGTTGTCGTGAACAGCTGTCCTGGTGAATATTGTAGAGAACAGCTGTCCAAGTGTATATTGTAGTGAACGCCCTCCTGGTGAATATTGTAGTGAACAGCTGTCCAGGTGTATATTGTAGTGAACAGCTGTACTGGTGAATATTGCAGTAAACAGCTGTCCGAGTGTATATTGTAGTGAACAGCTGTCCCGGTGTATATTGTAGTGAACAGCTGCCCGAGTGTATATTTTAGAGAACAGCTGTCCCGGTGTATATTGTAGTGAACAGCTGTACTGGTGAATGTTGTGGTGAACAGCTGACCCAGTGTATATTGTAGAGAACAGCTGTCCCGGTGTATATTGTAGTGAACAACTGTCCTAGTTTATATTGTAGTGAACAGCTATCCTGGTGAATGTTGTCGTGAACAGCTGTCCTGGTGAATATTGTAGAGATCAGCTGTCCCAGTGTATATGGAAGTGAACAGATGTCCCAGTGTATATCGTAGTGAAAATCTGTCCCGTTGTATGTTGTTGTGAACAGCTGTCCTGGTCAGTATTGTAGTGAACAGCTGTCCTGGGGTATGTTGTAGAGAAGAGCTGTCCCGGTGTATATTGCAGTGAAAAGCTGTCCTGGTGAATATTGTAGTGAA
>NW_025154059.1:0-1421 GCF_004010195.1 Chiloscyllium plagiosum | reverse complement strand
GGCTCTAAACTTGTCTCTGGGAGCCTGATTGAAGTCTGTACGTCACAGGGTGGATTCAGGACAGAGACAACGAGAAACAAAGAATCTGTGTGAGGTTCAAAAAAAACATGGACTGGGTTCCATTCTGATTTTCCTGTTATTGTCCAGGCTGCAGAATTATGTTTTGTGTATCCACATGCAAAATCGTTTCCTGGTGACATGGATGAATTTGCAGTGACTGGGATCAGGCTGTCCTCGTCTCTGCACAATGAAAGTCTCAGCCTGTATTTTGGTAAAGTAAAACTGGTCGAGGACAATTGCGGTTTCAGGAACTGCAGTCTGTAGTTAGAACTCGCTGACACCCAGGTATCAGAACCTTTCCCATTTCTTTACACCTCAGACACTGTGGTGCATTTACTCAGCACGTTCGGCTGTTCACCAAAATATTACTGAGTTACTATGGCTCATTCTCGAAGCATTCAAGGTGCATCTTCCAAAGCATGCAACACACTGTGTTTGTCAGAAGTTTGGAACACACTTGTGCAAGCAGAAGCGGATACAGGATTATTTGTTAATTATAAATCTGAGACAGTCATTTTGGTATTGCAGAGGAGACAGTCACACTCCTTAGATTAACTACGTCATATCGGTCAGTGATCAGTGATAGAAGGGTGTGACTGGGAATGAGGCAGGTAGAGGGAAACAGAGGATAGTACTGAAGGACTCTCAGCCCTTCAGCCACTCCAACAGGTATGAGTTACTTCCTCCCTGTGTGGATGAAAATGCTGGCTGTAGGGAGGATGAGCACAGAGAGGACAGAAATGTGGTTGAGGTGGTAATTCAAGAGGAGGGAGAAAAGAGAAATATCGGTATAATCGGGGACAGTAACTGCCAGGAAATAGAGACTGTTCCCTATGGCCCGACTCAAGGGTCCTGAAAGCTCTATTGTCTGCTTGATGTGCATTTTCAGGTTACTCATTTGGGCTGTAGATGAACTTGGAGTGGGAGAGGAATGATCCAGAGGTTGATGTAGGTGGAAAGAGGAAAGAATTTCTGTTGATGGAATTTTGGTTGGTGCTAAATTAGAAAACATGTACAAAAAGTAATAATCTCTTGATTACTTCCTGGTCCATAAGCAAATCGGCACAAGATCAGCAAAAATAACGAGGTAACTGTGTGGTTGAAAGACTGGTGTGGGGGAAATGCGTGCTATTTCATTGGATTTTGGGGTCAGAACTGGCGAAGGATTGAACTGGCCCATGGGAAAGTCTCCACCTGAATATGCTGGAGCCAAAGTCCTTGGAAATGCTGAAAGCTTTGGACTCTCCGTAGAACTTTAAAGTAAATAACGTGTGTTTGTTTTAGTTGCATAGAAAATTGTGGAAAATATCAAAGAAGTAGAAGGCTCAGCACAGTTTAAAATGTCTGCAACAAGTAATTGA
>NW_025154058.1:0-1421 GCF_004010195.1 Chiloscyllium plagiosum | reverse complement strand
GCTCCGCTGAATTTCCTTTGCTACAAGGAGAACAATCTCAGTTTCCCCAAACCCCTGAATCCCCAATGTATGTTTGCTCTCTATAATGCACACATCCGGGTTGTATTGGAACATTCTCCACTTGCCTGCATCAGTGCAGCTCCCAGCAATGTTAAAGAATATGAACATCCTCCAGGACAAAGCACTGTGCCTGAGTGGTGTCCCATCCACCCCCTTTCAGCATTCCCTCTCTCCACTTCCGAGGCACAGTGGCATCACTGTGTAAAGGGTAAAGGCAGCATTGTCCTACCAGACCATAGGGCTGCTCTCTCGTTAGGGAGAGATGACTGGTGGTGGTTTAACCTGAAGGTTACCCCAGCCCAGGCAAGGGGAGAAGTTGAGAAGGAGAATCCATCTATTGTAGATCGATATTATCAACCCAAAGTATCAGCAACACCTATATCATACCAATGAATAATGTAAAAGAATATCCAAAACACGCTGCTACAATCCCCCATTCCTTGAACCATCCTGGTAAATCCTTCCTGTGCCCCCTCTCAGGGACCCTGCCATCTTTCCCAATGTATGGGCGATCTCTGGTTTGCACAGACCCAGCTGCTCTGTGTTCCTGTGGGTGATGTTATCATCGAGCACCAGTTGCACTAAACCTCACTGTCTGGAAGGGTGGGAGACACAGAATTCCCAAGAGAATTTAAGACATATTTAGGTGCACACTTATGATACCAAGACTGATGGTGCGAATGACTGTGTATTGGAAACTGGATCAGGATAGTTTGGTAATAGTTCTCTTTGCTAGCACAGACTCAATGGCCCACAGAGCCTTTTTCTGTGCTGTTAACCTCAAGACACTTAATATAGGAATATGACAGGCCACCTTTGAAACCAGATCAGAAAAAATGATAGTAGAATAGATGACACTTGATTGGTCAATGTGTTTGGGAGGAACGTGAGATGGAGAGGTTTAGGAAGAAATTCAGGAGCTCGATGCAGGAATCTGAAAGGGCCGAAATAAAAATGGGGAATCCTCAAGGCCGAAATCAAAGAAAGGCACATGTAGCACAGCTTTGAGAGACTGGAGGGGATTAGAGTTAGGGTGGGGTCTGAGACTGGAGACGAATTATTAGAGATAAGGAAGATGTTCGACAAGCTGGGAATTTGTGTTGCAGACGTTTCGTCCCCTGTCTAGGTGACGTCCTCAGTGCTTGGGAGCTTCCTGTGACGCGCTTCTGTGATGTTTCCTCCGGCATTTATAGTGGTTTGTATCTGCCGCTTCCGGTTGTCAGTTCCAGCTGTCCGCTGCAGCTGGAGTCGTAATGTTATGTAGCATGGAAACAGACCCTGTGATCCAATCAATCCATGTCAAACATAATTCCAAACTGAGGTAATCACACCTGCCTCCCCTTGGTCCACATGTATCCAAA
>NW_025154057.1:0-1421 GCF_004010195.1 Chiloscyllium plagiosum | reverse complement strand
GAGCACAGGTCAGAGAGAAGTAACAGTCCCTGAACACAGGAGAGAGAGGGGAATTAGTCTCTGAGCCCAGGTTAGTGAGGGGTAACAGTCCCTGAGCACTGGTCAGAGAGGGGAAATAGTCCCTGAGCACAGGTCAGAGAGAGGTAGCAGTCCCTGAGCACAGGTCAGAGAGGGATAACAGTCCCTCAGCACAGGTCAGGGAGGGGAAACCGTCCCTGAGTACAGGTCAGAGAAGGGTAACAGTCCAAGGCACAGGTCAGAGAGGGGAAACAGTCACTGAGTCCTGGTCAGAGAGGGGTAAACTGTCCCAGGCACAGCTCAGAGAGGGGAAACAGTCCCTGAGCACAGGTCAGAGAGGGGTAACAGTCCCTGAGCACAGGTCAGAGAGGGGAAACAGTCCCTCAGCACAGGTCAGAGAGGGGAAACCGTCCCTGAGTACAGGTCAGAGAGGGGTAACAGTCCCTGAGCACAGGTCAGAGAGCGGTAACAGACCCAGAGCAAAGGTCAGAGAGGGCTAACAGTCCCAGGCACAGGTCAGAAAGGATAAACTGTCCCTGAGCACAGGTCAGAGAGGGGAAACAGTCCCTGAGCTCAGGTCAGAGAGGGGAAACAGTCCCAGGCACAGGTCAGACAGTGGAAACAGTCCCAGGCACAGGTCAGAGATGGGTAACAGACCCAGGCACAGGTCAGAGAGGAGTAACAGTCCCTGAGCACAGGTCAGAGAGGGGTAACAGTCCATGAGCACAGGTCAGAGAGGGGTAACAGTCCCTGAGCACAGGTCAGAGAGGGATAACAGGGCCAGGCACAGGTCACAGAGGATAAACAACCCCTGAACACAGGTCAGAGAGGGGTAACAGTCCCAGGCACAGGTCAGAGTGGGGTAACAGTCCCTGAGCACTGGTCAGAGACGGGTAACAGTCCCAGGCACAGGGCAGAGAGGGGAAACGCTCCCTGAGCACAGGTCAGAGAGAGGAAACAGTCCCTGAGCACAGGTCAGAGAGGGGTAACAGTCCCTGACCACAGGTCAGAGAGGGGAAACAGTCCCAGGCACAGGTCAGAGTGGGGAAACAGTCCCCGAGCATAGTTCAGAGAAGGGCAACAGTCCCAGGCACAGGTCAGACAGGTGAAACAGACCCTGGCACAGGTCAGAGAGTGGATACAGTCCCTGAGCACAGGTCAGAGAGGGGTAACAGTCCCTGAGTACAGGTTAGTGAGGGGTAACAGTCCCATGCACAGGTCAGAGAGGTGAAACAGACCCAGGCACAGGTCAGAGAGGGGATACAGTCCCTGAGCACAGGTCAGAGAGGGGTAACAGTCCCTGAGCCCAGGTTAGTGAGGGGCAACAGTCCCATGCACAGGTCAGAGAGGGGTAACAGTCCCAGGCACATGTCAGAGAGGGAAACAGCCCCAGGCACAGGTCA
>NW_025154056.1:0-1421 GCF_004010195.1 Chiloscyllium plagiosum | reverse complement strand
AATGATTTAAAAATTACACCACCCCTTACATTAGTGAGTCTCACAGTGTGTCAAAGAGTGTCACAGTTTCACAGACAATGTCGGAGAGAGTCACAGATTGTCAGTGTCGGTCAGAGAGAGTCAAAGTACGTCTCAGAGAGTGCAAAAGAGTGTCAGAGAGAGTCAGAAAGTGTCACAGTATGTCTCTGTGAGTGTCAGAGAGTGTCACACAGTGTCACAGTGTGTCTCAGACAGAGTAATATTGACAGTGTATGTCTCACAGAGTGTCAGAGAGTATCAAAGTGTGTTCATGGAGAGTCAGAGAGTATCTCAGTCTGTCAGAGAGTGACGCAGCGTGCCACATAGAGTGTCAGAGAGAGTCACAGTGTGTCTTAGAGAGTGTAAGGGTGTGTCAGAGAGTATCAGAGAGAGTGAGAGGGTCTCATAGTGTGTCTCAGAGAGTGCCAGAGAGAGGCGGAGCGTGTCACAGTGTGCCTCAGAGTGTCAGAGTGTGTCAGACTGTCACTGTGTGTCTCAGAGTGTCAGAGAGTGTCCAAATGTTTCACGGTGTGTCTTAGAGAGGGTCTCAGTGTGTCTCAGAGAGTGTCACAGTGTCTCAGCGAGTGACAGAGAGTATCACAGAGTGTCTCAGAGATTGTCAGAAACTATCACAGTGTCTTAGTGAGTCTCACAGTGTGTCGGAGAGTGTCAAAGTCTGCCTCCGATCGTGTCAGAGAGTCAGAGAGTGTAACTGAGTGTCAGAGAGAGTCAGAGAGTGTCACACTGTGTATCAGAGTGTGTCACTGTGTGTTACACTGTGTCTCAAAGAGAGTCAGAGAGTGTCAGAGAGTGTCAAAGTGTGTCTCAGACAGTCAGATTGACAGTGTATGTCTCAGAGAGTGTCAGAGAGTATGAAAGTATGTTCAGAGAGAGTCAGAGCGTATCAAAGTGTGTCACAGTCTGTCAGAGCGATTCAGCGTGAGACACAGTGTTTCTTAGAGAGTGTAAGGTAGTTTCAGAGAGTGTCAGAGAGAGTGAGAGAGTATCATAGTGTGCCTCAGAGAGTGTCAGAGGATACAAGAGTGTCACAGTATGTCTCAGAGAGTGTCAGAGAGTGTCACGTGGGCCTCAGAGAGTGTCAGAGAGAGTCACAGTGTGTCTTAGAGAGTGTAAGGGAGTTTCAGAGAGTGTCAGAGAGAGTGAGAGAGTATCATAGTGTGCCTCAGAGAGTGTCAGAGGATATCAGAGTGTGACAGTGTGTCTCAGAGTGTCAGAGAATGTCAACGTGTTTCACGGTGTGTCTTAGAGGGGTCTCAGTGTGTCTCAGAGAGTGTCACAGCGTCTCAGAGAGTGTCGGAGAGTATCACAGTGTGTCTCAGAGATAGTCATAGAGTGTCACAGTGTTTTAGAGAGTGGCACAGTATGTTTCAGAGAGTGTCATA
>NW_025154055.1:0-1421 GCF_004010195.1 Chiloscyllium plagiosum | reverse complement strand
GAGTGCTGGCATTGTGCAGCTCAGAAATAATGACATGGTGTGTGTCAGGCTATTGTTCAATTCCCGGTATGTCCCATGCGATGGTCCATGGACAGGCGTGTTTCAGAAGTTATGACACACATCCTTGTAACTTGGTCTGTACCTGTGGTACTCCCTCTCAGGTGACCTTGCGATCAGTAACACTAGGAAGCCCACTGAGTAAAGGACCCGGCATCTAAATTGTGTGACAATGCTGTCACGTTTAAAATAAAAGGTTATTTTCTCCTTTTTTTTTAGTAAGAGGTCTTAAAGGCCAAACTGCCGACTGAAAACGGCTCAAGTAAATAACTTACGAGTCTTTTGCGGGTTTTTAATAAATAATAGTAACATGGCCAGCTGGCACAGACCAGGCTTTCTAGTGTTTTCCTGGTAGCTGTAACAGTTACCAGGTGCTTTGGGTCCCAGAAGGGTTGGAAGTTTTAGTAAATTATCCCGAGCTGCTATTCTCTCTGTAACTTCACTTGATGCTGTTTCCTCCTGGATTGGAGAACGGTATGCAAGAATGCATGTCTGAATGTTCCTTTTTTGCCAAGGGGTGTGTTTAGGTTATTTTAGTATATTGGAACAGTTCATTTGTAGAATGTACTGTATCCATTATTCGGTTAAGGTTTCCAATAGTTAAGTTATTCTAAATTCCTCTTCATTTTGCATGGATTTTCATTAGATTGTTTAAATATATTGTGTTTTGCTTAATGGTGAGTGGTTTGACTAGTAGCATCACATCTGGAACACCCAAGTCACATCTACATATAAAATAAGAAAAGGTTGGCATCCAAGTTACCTTCTTAAAATAGTTTGAGGCAGTCTGGTTCATCTCTAGCATACTGGGGACTCTTGTCTGGTTCTCAATCGATAATACCAAATTGGGTTTAGAATTTGCAAACAGGCAATTCGACCCAACAAGTCCACATCGACCCTCCGAGGAGTAAACTACCCAGACCCATTCCTCTACCCTATTATTACACATTTACCCCGACTAAGGCACCAAACCCAAACATCCCTGAAAACTATGAACAACTAAGCATGGCCAATTCACCTGACATGCACATCTTTGTATTGTGGGAGGAAACCAGAGAATCCACAATAATCTCTTGCAGACACTGGAAAGTATGAATTGGGAGGCTATTGGATTCAAAGATCGCGTATGGTAGTAGTTAGTTTCTTTTGTTCCGGGTACTGAATTCGGTTGGTTGAAACAGTGTTTGTGTATAAAGATTCTTTCAGTCACGAAGAGTTCTCTGGGTGTGGAAGAATTAAATGTGGAGGTTTTACAAAAGGTAATGAAGGCAAAGCTGCAGGAATTGGCAGACATGTTGGAGTTGGGGTTGTGTTTGTCTGTGAGAAAGTGAGAGATAATTACAGCTATAGCTCGGCAATTAAAT
>NW_025154054.1:0-1421 GCF_004010195.1 Chiloscyllium plagiosum | reverse complement strand
CAGGAAACCAGAGCCTACAATAAAAGGAGCAAAGCGAAAAAAACAGGCAGCTCAGTATTACCCCAAAATTGCTTTATCTTTTAGATACTCAAGAAAACCTCACTTTTTAAACAAAACTTCCAAGTGTTCCATACAACAATTTATATCCAACCTCCCTTCACCTTCTGGCTCAACACAACTCCTTCTGCTAAGGTTCGTTAACTTCAAAAAGCAACAGAGCTCAGTAAAGGCAACACCAGCTCCGTTTCTCTTTCTGACTTGGATAGGAGGAGAATCTCAAGCAATACCTTTCTAATGGTCCAATCACAGCTTACACGTCCCTCTGAAAAAGGGTGAGCATGTTAGCAATATTGGGATGCAGAATTAAGAAATCTTCCTCGTTGGTACACTCGCAAGCAAAGTTAAATTCTGTTTGCCTGTTGATAAATCTTTTCTTGGAACGAGGCAAAGGAAATAGCGGAGGGTGAATTAAATCAATATTCCAAATTCATATTACTGTGATGTACTATCCCAGTTCACACCCACCCTCAAAAACACACTAATCAGTCGTGTGAATAAGGACAGAGTACCTCATCTCCAACCAACCAGCATGTTTGGCAAAGAGGGAAAAGTTTAGTCTTTCATCCGTATTCCTGAACATTCCTTCAATGCCCCAGGGTTTCTGATCTTTGGTGATCTGGCTGCGGAGACTTGACATGGCAGATGGAAAACTGCAGTTCACTGAGGAACAAGAGGATTGCCATCTTTCACTCTTTTAATGTTGGAACTGTGGCATTCAGCTCACATAGCAAGGTTTGCATAAACATGACTCTCATTTTACAAAACTAAAAGAGGGCTTGAAACAAGTGGGATTTCATGGAATTAAAGGATACCACAACATTTTCAAGTCTAAAAGGATAAAAACAATGAAGAACAATGAAGAAATAACCCCAACACAACTCAATGTCAATTATTTAAAAGATGCAGTGGATCAGAGTTTTTCAAACCTGTTCCCATTGTGACACCATTTTAAGGTTTGTAAAGTCATTCACTTAATGGTAAATTCCTAGGTAGTATTGCTGAACAAAGAGACCTTGCTGTACAGGTTGGTACTTCCTTGAAAGTAGAGTTGCAGGTAGATAGGATATTGAAGAAATTTTTTGGTATGTTTCCTTTATTGGTCAGAACATGGAGTATAAGTGTTGGGAGGTCATGTTGCATTTGTACAAGACATTGGTTAGGCCACTTTTGGAATATTGTGTGCAATTCCGTTCTCTGCCTATCGGCAGCATGTTGAGAAACTTGAAAGTGTTCAAAAAAGATTTGCAAGGATATTGCCATGGATGGACAGTTTCAGCTGTAGGAAGAGGTCTAATAGGCTGGGGTTTTCTTCCCTGGCGCATCAGAGGCTGAGGGATGACTTCGTAGCCGTTCATAAAATC
>NW_025154053.1:280-1421 GCF_004010195.1 Chiloscyllium plagiosum | reverse complement strand
ATCCTCGATCCTTTTCCTGGCTATATCATTAGGGGTTTACTACAGGCTCCCTTGCTGTTCCCTAATTTCCACCCATACTGACTCGGTAGGCAGGTCTTCCTCGACAATGGGAGCTTCTGTAGCTGTGATACCCTCTCTGATTAGTAGTGCTACACCCCCTCCTCTTTTTCCCTCCTCCCTATTCTTTTTAAATGCTCTAAACCCTGGAACATCCAGCAACCATTCCTGCCCCTGAGAAACCCATGTCTCTGTTATGGCCACAACATCATAGGACCAGGTACTGATCCATGCTCTAAGTTCATCACTTTTATTTCTGATACTCCTTGTGTTAAAGCAAACACACTTTAACTGATCCCTTGGTTCTTTGCCAGGAAAATCCTTCCCACAAGCTGGTCTACCTCTTGCTATTGCCTCATCTGCATCAACTCTCACCTCCGGTATACAGCTCAGGTTCCCACCCCCCTGCCATACTAGGTTAAACCCTCTCGAACTACTCGAGCAAACCTTCCACCCAGGGCATTGGTTCCCTTCCAGTTCAGATGCAACCCGTCCTTCTTGTACAGGTCCCACCTTCCCCAGAAGGCATCCCAATTATCTACATATCTGAAGCCCTCCCTCTGACACCAGCTGCGCAGCCACGTGTTAAACTGCGCCCTCTCCCTGTTCCTCACCTCGCTATCTCGTGGCACCGGTAGGAAACGAGAGAACACTACTCTGTTCGTCCTGCTTTGCAGCTTCCATCCTAACTCCCTGAAATCACTTTTTATATCCTCGATCCTTTTCCTGGCTATATCATTCGTGCCAATATGAAACACGATTTCAGGCTGTTCGCCCTCTGCTTTTAGAACCTTATACCACGATCGGAGACGTCCCGGACTTACTGTGTTCCTATCTCCCTGACCCCATCACACTTACTGCGCCACTATCACCTTGATCCCATCACACTTACTGCGTCACTATCACCGTGATCCCCTCACACTTACTGTGTCACTATCAACCAGATCCCCTCACACTTACTCTTTCACTATCTCCCTGACCCCCTCAAACTTATTGCGTCACTATCACTCGGATCCCCTCACACTTACTGCATCGCAATCACTCTGACACCTCACACTGACTGCATCACTATCTCCCGGATCCC
>NW_025154053.1:0-214 GCF_004010195.1 Chiloscyllium plagiosum | reverse complement strand
GCGTCACAATCACCTTGATCCCATCACACTTACTGCATCACTATCACCCTGACCCCATCACACTTACTGCGTCACTAGCACCCTGATCCCCTCACACTGACTCTTTCACTATCTCACTGAACCCCTCACACTTACTGCGTCACTATCACCCTGACCCCTCACACTTACTGCGTCACTATCACCATGACCCTCTCACACTTACTGCATCGCTATC
>NW_025154052.1:0-1421 GCF_004010195.1 Chiloscyllium plagiosum | reverse complement strand
TCACTGCTTCCTACTGTATTATAGAAAATAAAGAGCTGGAGCAGTGTCACAGCGTCCACCTGTATTATAGAAAATAAAGGAGCTGGAGCAGCGTCTCTGCTTCCTCCTGTATTATGGAAAATAAAGGAGCTGGAGCAGTGTCTCTGCTTCCTCCTGTATTATAGAAAATAAAGGAGCTGGAGCAGCGTCTCTGCTTCCTCCTGTATTCTGGAAAATAAAGGAGCTGGAGCAGTGTCTCTCCTTCCTCCTGTATGATAGAAAATAAAGGAGATGGAGCAGTGTCTCTGCTTCCACCTGTATTATAAAAAATAAAGGAGCTGGAGCAGCGTCTCTGCTTCCTCCTGTATTATAGAAAATAAAGGAGCTGGATCAGCGTCACTGCTTCCTCCTGTATTATAGAAAATGAAGGAGCTAGAGCAGAGTCTCTGTTTCCTCCTGTATTAAAGAAAATAAAGGAGCTGGAGCAGCGTCACTGCTTCCGCATGCATTTTATAAAATAAAGGAGCTGGAGCAGCATCACTGCATCCCATGTATTATAGAAAATAAAGGAGCTGGAGCAGCGTCACTGCTTCCTCCTGTATTATAGAAAATAAAGGAGCTGGAGCAGCGTCACTGCTTCCTCCAGTATGATAGAAAATGAAGGAGCTGGAGCAGCGTCTCTGCTTCCTCCTGTGTTATTGAAAATAAAGGAGCTGGAGCAGCGTCACTGCTTCCTACTGTATTATAGAAAGTAAAGGAGCTGGAGAAGTGTCACTGCTTCCACCTGTATTATAGAAAATAAAGGAGCTGGAGCAGCGTCACTGCTTCCCCCTGTACTATAGAAAATAAGGGAGCTGCAGCAGCGTCACTGCTTCCTACTGTGTTATAGAAAATAAAGGAGCTGGAGAAGTGTCACTGCTTCCTCCTGTATTATAGAAAATAAAGGAGCTGCAGCAGCGTCACTGCTTCCCCCTGTATTATAGAAAATAAAGGAGCGGCAGCAGCGTCACTGCTTCCTACTGTATTATAGAAAATAAAGGAGCTGCAGCAGCGTCACTGCTTCCTACTCTATTATGGAAAATAAAGGAGCTGGAGCAGCGTCACTGCTTCCCCCTGTATTATAGAAAATAAAGGAGCTGCAGCAGCGTCACTGCTTCCCCCTGTATTATACAAAATAAAGGAGTTGCTGCAGCGTCACTGCTTCCTCCTGTATTATAGAAAATAAAGGAGCTGCAGCAGCGTCACTGCTTCCTACTGTATTATAGAAAATAAAGGAGATGGAGCAGGGTCTCTGTTTGCTCCTGTATTCTAGAAAATAATGGAGCTGGAGCAGTGTCACTGCTTCCACCTGTATTGTAGAAAATAAAGGAGATGGAGCAGTGTCTCTGCTTCCACGTGTATTATAGAACATAAAGGAGATGGAGCAGTGTCTCTGCTTCCAC
>NW_025154051.1:0-1421 GCF_004010195.1 Chiloscyllium plagiosum | reverse complement strand
CTATCTGACTTTTTCTCTCTCTCTGTCTTTCTCGCTCTATCTGACTTTCTCTCTCTCTCTGTCTTTTTGCCTCTCTCTGTCTTTCTCTCTCCATCTGACTTTCTCTCTCTCTCTCTGTTTTTGCCTCTCTCTATCTTTCTCTCTCTATCTGACTGTCTCTCTGTGTCTTTTTGCCTCTGTCTGTATTTCTCTCTCTATCTGACTTTCTCTCTCTGTCTTTTTGCCTCTCTCTGTCTTTCTCTCTCTACCTGACTTTCTCTCTCTCTCTGACTTTTTGTCTCTCTCTGTCTTTCTCTCTCTATCTGACTTTCTCTCTCTCTCTGTCTCTGTCTTTTTGCCTCTCTCTGTCTTTCTCTCTCTATCTGACTTTCTCCCTCTCTCTGAATTTTTGCCTCTCTCAGTCTTTCTCTCTCTATCTGACTTTTTCTCTCTCTCTGTCTCTGCCTTTTTGCCTCTCTCTGTCTTTCTCTCTCTATCTGACTTTCTCTCTCTCTCTCTCTCTGTCTTTTTGCCTCTACCTGACTTTCTCTCTCTATCTGACTTTCTTTCTCTCTGTCTCTGTCTTTTTGCCTCTCTCTGTCTTTCTCTCTCCATCTGACTTTCTCTCTCTCTCTCTCTCTGTCTGTCTACTTGCATCTCTCTGTCTTTCTCTCTCTATCTGACTTTCTCTCTCTGCCTTGTCTTTTTGCCTCTCTCCAGCTTTCTCTCTCTGTCTGTCTTTTTGCCTCTCTTTGTCTTTCTCTCTCTATCTTATTTTCTCTTTCTGTCTCTGTCTTTTTGCCTCTCTCTGACTTTCTCTCTCTCTGACTTTCTCTCTCTTTCTGTGTTTTTGCCTCTCTCTGACTTTCTCTCTGTCTCTGTCTTTTTGCCTCTCTCTGTCTTTCTCTCTCTATCTGACTTTCTCTCTCTCTCTCTATCTTTTTGCCTCTCTCTGTCATTCTCTCTCTATCTGACTTTCTCTCTCTCTCTGTCTCTGTCTTTTTGCCTCTCTTTGTCTTTCCCTCTCTACCTGACTTTCTCTCTCTCTCTGTCTTTTTGCCTCTCTCTGACTTTCTCTCTAACTCTCTGTCTTTTTGCCTCTCTCTGTCTATCTCTCTCCATCTGACTTTGTCTCTTTCTCTGTGTTTTTGCCTCTCTCTATCTCTGTCTCTCTGTCTTTTTGCCTCTCTCTGTCTTTCACTCTCTATTTGACTTTCTCTCTCTCTGTCTTTCTCACTCTATCTGACTTTCTCTCTCTCTCTCCGTCTTTTTGCCTCTCTCTGTCTTTCTCTCTCAATCAGACTTTCTCTCTCTCTCTGTCTTTTTGCCTCTCTCTGTCATTCTCTCTCTATCTGACTTTCTCTCTCTCTCTGTCTCTGTCTTTTTGCCTCTCTCTGTCTTTCTCTCCCGATCTGACGTTCTCTCTCTCTCTGTCTTTTTGC
>NW_025154050.1:0-1421 GCF_004010195.1 Chiloscyllium plagiosum | reverse complement strand
TGGAAACTCATTTCGCTCAAAGGACATAATAGTGTTTAGACAACTATCCTTACTAAGTTTCAAATGTTGGTAATGGGCTGGCTGAAGAATAAATCGAAATGGCATTTGTTTGCTTCACTGAAGGAAAACTTCAACTTGTTCTTCGTTTTTATCACCCGGGAATATAAAGAGTTATGTGCCTGAGATTATTGAATCTTTAAGACTGCAACATTTTCTAATATTTTGCAGGAATTGATAACCAGCAGAATTAGATAGATATTTTTCTTGGTAACCCAATGAGATTAGATTCCCAAAATTGTTATTATTGGAATGATCAACAGATAGAGGAACATTTAATGTTGGAGTTAAATGCAATTCAGTCTGTGCTTAGAAATTCCCGATTCAAAGTTCAGAGTTGCTCTGACACACCTCTGTGGAAGGTGGGAATTGAACCCTTCCCTCCTGGTCTAGCAGTAGGGACATTATCAGAGCAACACAGGAATCCTTCATAATGGCTCCACCCAGGAAGGTCAGGACTATAATCACATGCTTACTGGGTTTACTCAAATGGAAACTAATCCGATGTTCATTGTGATGATTGGACTGGGAATTAATTAGATCGTTCCTGTGTGTAATGGGATAATAAATGAAGCAGTAATTTTCAATAATGACTGAATCAAGAATGGTCTTAATTAAAACTGAAACTCATGATAATTCATGGATAGACAAATTGACATAATCATGTGATTATTGTACATTGAAAAGCAAAAATAAACGAAATAATTGCAGATGTTCAAATAAGTTTGTCACATGATAAAATGAATATTAAAAGTGATTTTGCAGCACACATGAATTGGAAAAAAATTACTCATTCAATGTGACTATTCAGCTGAAGACAACCTCCCTTTTTCCCAGCCGTGTGTGGTTTCAATGATTACAGCATTTATTGTGATTTTTAAATGAAACAACAAAAGAAAGAGGAGACATGGTTAGTATGTTTGCAGATGACACCAGACCTGGAGGTATAATTGACAGCGAGGATGGTTACCCCAGAGTACAGAGGGATTCTGATCAGATGGGCCAATAGGCCGAGGAGTGACAGATGGAGGTTAGTTTAGAAAACTGTGCGGTGCTGCATTTTGGAAAGACACATCAGAGCAGGCCTTATACACTTATTGGTCAGGTCCTGGGGAGTGTTGCTGAGCAAAGAGACCTCGGACTGTAGTGTCATAGTTCTTGTAGTATCATAGTGGAGTTGAAGGTAGATAGGATATGAAAAAGGTTTTTGGAATGCTTTCCTTATGGGGCAGTGCCACAAATCTCCTTATGAAGAGCTTATACTCGAAATGGCGACTCTCCTGCTCCTCGAATTCTGCCTGATGGCTGGGTTTTTCCAGCTCCACACGTTTTGACTCTGACATCCAGCATCTTCAGTCCTCACT
>NW_025154049.1:0-1421 GCF_004010195.1 Chiloscyllium plagiosum | reverse complement strand
TTCTTCTATGTTCTATGTTCTATGTTCTATGCTCCCACACAGACCCACCCTTTGCACTCACACTGCTGTCTCCCTGCTCCCTCTCAGACTGATGCTTAGCACTCACACTGCTGTCTCCCTGCTCCCTCTCAGGCTCATCCTTTCCATTCACACTGCTGTCTCCTTGCTCCCACAGAGACTCACCCTTTACACTCATGCTGCTGTCTCCCTGCGCCCTCTCAGGCTCACCCTTTGCACTCGCACTGCTGTCTCCCTGCTCCCGCTCAGATTCACACTTAGCACACACACTGCTGTCTCCCTGCTCCCTCTCAGACTCACCGTTTGCACTCACGCTGCTGTCTCCGTGCTCCCTCTCAGACTCACACTGCTGACTCCTTCTCATGCTCACCCTTTACAATCACACAGCTGTGTCCCTGCTCCCTCTCAAGCTCAACCTTTCCACTCACACTGCTGTCTCCCTGCTCCCTCTCAGACTCACCCTTTGCACTCACACTGCTGTCTCACTGCTCCCTCTCGGACTCAACCTTTGCACTCACACTGCTGTGTCCATGCTCCCTCTCAGGCTCACTCTTTCCATTCACACTGCTGTCTCTCTGCTCCCTGTCAGGGTCACCCTTTGCACTCACACTGCTGACTCCCTGCTCCCTCTCAGGCTCACTCTTTCCATTCACACTGCTGTCTCCCTGCTCCCTCTCAGACTCAACCTTTGCAATCACACTGCTGTCTCCATGCTCCCTCTCAGACACACCTTTTGCACACACACTGCTGTCTCCCTGCTCCCTCTCAGACTCACCCTTTCCACTCACACTGCTGTCTCCCTGCTCCCTGTCAGGGTCACCCTTTGCATTCACACTGCTGTCTCCCTGCGCCCTCTCAGACTCACACTGCTCACTCCCTACTCCCTCTCAGGCTCACCCTTTGCACTCACGCTGCTGTCTCCCTGCTCCCTCTCTGGCTCATCCTTTGCACTCACAGTGCTGCCTCCCTGCACCCTCTCAGACTCACGCTGAACACTCACAATGCCATTTCCCTGCGCCCTCTCAGACTCACCCCTTCCACTCACACTGCTGTCTCCCTGCTCCCTGTCAGGGTCACCCTTTGCACTCACACTGCTGTCTCCCTGCGCCCTCTCAGACTCACACTGCTCACTTCCTACTCCCTCTCAGGCTCACCCTTTGCACTCACACTGCTGACTCCCCGCTCCCTCTCAGAGTCACCCTTTGCGCTCGCACTGCTGTCTCCATCTCCCTCTTAGGATCACCCTCTGCACTCACACTGCTGTCTCCCTGCTACCTCTTAGACTCACTATTTCCACTCACACTGCTGACCCCCAGCTCCCTCTCAGACTCAGCCTTTGCACTCACACTGCTGTCTACCTGCTCCCTCTCAGGCTCACATTTTGCACTCACACTGCTGTCTCC
>NW_025154048.1:0-1421 GCF_004010195.1 Chiloscyllium plagiosum | reverse complement strand
TTTATCAAAGAAACCTCCCGGTGGGTCAGGGCAGTCCTGCATCGGGAAGCACTGGGATGGTGAACCACTATCAGTTAACATGGGGAACACTTCTCCACATTGCACAGCCTCGAGACAAATTTCCCTTCCTTTTACTTAAAGTTCAAGAGCACTCAGTCCGAAATTCCCCAAGTAAGTTTGGAAGAATGTCTTCCAGGTGTTCGCTAAATATATCTATGAGCACTTTGTTAAAGTTTGACCGTTGCGATTGTTGAAATTGTGTGTTTGAGCGAAATCACGGTTCGAAAAAACAGAATGTGGGAATTTAGGCAGAGTTTATATTTGCACGACGGCGATATGTCTGCGGGTGCGTAATGGGAGCATTACCCAGAAGGGAAACCATCTCTTCTATTCACTCAATATCGTCTTGAGCAGCTTTCCCGTTTCACGGCGCGCTGTTCTGGCACACTTCTCTGGCACACTTGCGGAGCTCTGAGTTGTCTAGTCCAGTTTTCTGTCGATATGTTCTGATCTCAAGTGTTAAACCTCTTCTCTCAGATGGCAATGAATCAGTTAAGTTGTAAAATATGACATGCTAGTTTGGTCCTTTCCTGCAGTAAATAAACCAACGCCCGTGTAAGAAAGTACTCTCTGTCGGATTGCTGTGTCAAGACAAATTCTGAACACCAAGCAGGCTGCACAGAAATGCACTCATATCAATTTAGCTTAGGGAAGTGGGCGCCACGGTGGCACAGCGGTTAGCACTGCTGCCTCGCAGCGCCAGAGACCCGGGTTCAATTCCCAACTCAGGCGAATGACTGTGTGGAGTTTGCACGTTCTCCCCGTGTCTGCGTGGGTCCCCTCCGGGGGCTCCGGTTCCCTCCCACAGTCCAAAGATGTGCAGGCCAGGTGAATTGGCCATGCTAAATTGCCCATAGTGTTAGGTAAAGGGGTAAATGTAGCGGTATGGCTGGGTTACGCTTCGGCGGTCCAGTGTGGACTTGTTGGGCCGAAGGGCCTGTTTCCACACTGTAAGTAATCTAATCAATTTACCTTAGGGAAGTGTCTCCGGTGTCCATTTCACTCTGTCCCGGCAGCACAGCATCTTTCTATCTCTCCGTTAACAGTTCCTTTGGAACAATTTCAAAATTGTCCATTTCCTACGCATGACTCTAACTGACTTCTCCTGCCTCACGTAATAGTGTGAGAGAGCAGAAAAGTGAATGGGCTCTGCCTTCCACCAGCACAGCTTGCAAGTAGAAACGAAATGGTTCAATTATCCACCAGTGGAGAGAGCCCGGTTCCTGGGGACGGGGCAAACAGCAGCGTCCTGGGAGCAAGGAGACAAATTGAGAAGCATATGTTCTTGGAACTCTTTGCTGCTTTTAATTCTAGGAGCAATGTACAACGTATTTCGTACTGAGCAACTCCCAGTTGCTTCA
>NW_025154047.1:0-1421 GCF_004010195.1 Chiloscyllium plagiosum | reverse complement strand
CTGATGCCGGGAGAGTGAGTCTACACTGAGGCCTGGAGAGTGAGTCCACACTGAGGTCGGGAGAGTGAGTTTACTCTGAGGCCGGGAGAGTGAGTCTACACAGAGGTCGGGAGAGTGAGTCCACACTGAGGCCAGGAGTGTGAGTCTACACTGAGGGCGGGAGAGTGAGTCCACACTGAGGCCGGGAGTGTGAGTCTACACTGAGGGCGGGAGAGTGAGTCCACACTGAGGCTGGGAGTGTGAGTCCACACTGAGGCTGGGAGTGTGAGTCTACACTGAGGATGGGAGTGTGAGTCCACACTGAGGCTGGGAGTGTCAGTCTGCACTGAGGATGGGAGTGTGAGTCTACACTGAGGCCGGGATTGTGAGTCCACACTGAGGCTGGGAGTGTGAGTCCACACTGAGGCTGGGAGTGTGAGTCTACACTGAGGATGGGAGTGTGAGTCCACACTGAGGCTGGGAGTGTCAGTCTGCACTGAGGATGGGAGTGTGAGTCTACACTGAGGCCGGGATTGTGAGTCCACACTGAGGCTGGGAGTGTCAGTCCACACTGAGGCTGGGAGAGTGAGTACACACTGAGGCTGGGAGTGTCAGTCTACACTGAGGTCGTGAGAGTGAGTTCACTCTGACGCCGGGAATGTGAGTCTACACTGAGGTTGTGAGAGTGAGTTTACTCTGACGCCGGGAGAGTGAGTCTGCACTGAGGCTGGGAGTGTCAGTCTACACTGAGGCTGGGAGTGTCAATCTACACTGAGGATGGGAGTGTCAGTCTACACTGAGGCCGGGATTGTGAGTCCACACTGAGGCTGGGAGTGTCAGTCCACACTGAGGCTGGGAGAGTGAGTACACTCTGAGGCTGGGAGTGTCAGTCTACACTGAGGTCGTGAGAGTGAGTTCACTCTGACGCCGGGAGTGTGAGTCTACACTGAGGTTGTGAGTGTGAGTTTACTCTGACGCCGGGAGAGTGAGTCTGCACTGAGGCCGGGAGAGTGAGTTTGCTCTGAGGCCGGGAGAGTGAGTCTACACTGAGGCCGGGAGAGTGAGTTTCATCTGAGGCCGGAAGAGTGAGTCTACACTGAGGCCGGGAGAGTGAGTCCACACTGAGGTCCGGAGTGTGAGTCGACACAGAGTCCGGGTGTGTGAGTCTACACTGAGGGCGGGAGAGTGAGTATACACTAAGGCCGAGAGTGTGAGTCCACACTGAGGCCGGGAGTGTGAGTCCACACTTAGGCCGGGAGTGTGAGTCTACACTGAGGGCGGGAGAGTGAATCTACACTAAGGCCGGGAGTGTGAGTCCACACTGAGGGCGGGAGAGTGAGTCTACCCTGAGGCCAGGAGATTGAGTCCACACTGAGACAGGGAGAGTGAGTCTACACTAAGTCCGGGAAAGTGAGTCCACACTGAGGCTGGGAGTGTGAGTC
>NW_025154046.1:0-1421 GCF_004010195.1 Chiloscyllium plagiosum | reverse complement strand
TTAGTTTCAAAGGTACAGGAGGAAGAAGAGACCTCCTCCTGAAATTTTGCTTTCCTTAATGCAGGAGGAAGCAGTGACTCACTGTTCCTGCTAATTTACGTTTTGTGATGCAGAAGGAAGCAGAGATGCTGCTCTTGCTACTTTCCTTTCTATAATTCAGGAGGAAGCAGTGACCTTCTCTCTGCTACTTTACCATCTATGGTACAGGAGGAAGCAGACATTCCATTCCGGGTTCATTACTGTCCATGATACATCAGGAAGCAGAGACCCTGGGCCTGCTGCGTTACTTTCTATGATACCTGAGGAAGTCCAGTCCCTGCTCCTTCTGCATTATTTTCTGTAATTCAGAAGGAATCAGAGACACTGCAGTTGCGATTTTACTCTCTAATTATGCAGCAGGAAATAGAGTTCCTCCTGATTCCAATACTAAATTACTTCCTTAAAAACAGGAAGAAGAAGAGATGCTGGTCTTGCAGCTTTACTTTCTACAATGCATGATCATTCAGAGTCACTGCTCCTGCTACTTTCATTTATATAATACTGTTGGAAGTTGGAACGGTGTTTCAGCTACTTTACTTTCTATGATGCAGGAGGAAGCAGAAATGATGTTTCTGATGCTTTACTCTGCATGATACATCAAGAAGCAGAGATTCTGGTCCAGCTTCATTACTTTCTAGGGTATCAAAGGAAGCACAGACCATGCGCCTTCTGCATTACTTTGTACAATACAGAAGAAATGAGAAATGCTGTTCCTGATGCTTTACCTTCTGTAATTCAGGAGAAAAAATGACGCTGCTCCTGCTACTGTACTTTCTCTCATACAGGAGGAAGCAGAGATGCTGTTCGTGCTATTTTACTTTCTATGATACAACACAAAGCAGAGAGGCTGCTCCTCCTTTTGTTATATAATGCAGAAGGGCACAGAGACGCTGCTCCTCCTCCTTTTCTTATATAATCCAGAAGGGCTCAGAGACGCTGCTGCTCCTCCTTTTCTTATATAATGCAGAAGGACACAGAGACGCTGCTCCTCCTCCTTTTGTTATATCATCCAGAAGGGCACAGAGACGCTGCTCCTCCACTTTTTGTTATATAATGCTGAAGGACACAGAGACGCTGCTCCTCCTCCTTTTCTTATATAATCCAGAAGGGCTCAGAGACGCTGCTGCTCCTCCTTTTCTTATATAATGCAGAAGGACACAGAGACGCTGCTCCTACTCCTTTTGTTATATCATCCAGAAGGGCACAGAGACGCTGCTCCTCCTCCTTTTGTTATATAATGCAGAAGGACACAGAGACGCAGCTCCTCCACTTTTTGTTATATAATGCTGAAGGACACAGAGACGCTGCTACTCCTCCTTTTGTTATATAATCCAGAAGGGCACAGAGATGCTGCTCCTCCTCCTTTTGTTATATAATGCAGA
>NW_025154045.1:0-1421 GCF_004010195.1 Chiloscyllium plagiosum | reverse complement strand
GTCACCATAGTCCCAGTGGACCATAGCGCTGCTATCACATTAGTGAGGCACAGGTAGTTGTGCGTTTAAGCTGAGGGTCACCATGCTTCAGGGGAGGGGTGAGGATGAGGAGTTGGGACCTTCATTGTGATCTCAGCCAGTGTGTGGGCTGAACCTGTGCTGTTGTTGTCACTCTGCATCATGAACCAGCCGTCCAACCACCACTGCTGCAAGGAGTCAGTTAGCACAGTTGGCTGGATGGCTGGTGTGAGATGTAGAGAGGTGAGGTGATCTTTAGGTCAAGAGAACAACCCTCTGAACTACGCTGATTCCTTCAGTGTCCCTCTGTCACAATCCTGGAAAATCCCTCTCCCCCCATTCCCATCACACCACTGACTGATTGCTCCCACATCATCAGGACTGCAGTGGCACAAGAAAGTATCTACCACCTTGTTCTCACAGGCAGTGAATTCTGACACAGCCATCAAAATCAAGTCCCCTCAGTTAATTGATGAAACACATCTGAATAAAACATTTTGACAACCATGATTATGGCTGCCAGAAAATTCAATGTCATGACCATTGCTGTAAGGGCTGAAGAAGGGCTTATGCCCGAAACGTCGATTCTCCTGTTCCCTGGATGCTGCCTGACCTGCTGCGCTTTTCCAGCAACACATTTCCAGCTGTAAGGGAATTCAGCAAATTGTGGGGATTGGCTCACTGTCAGCACTTCAAACCCTCACTTTCCAGGTGGAACTATTGTCTTAATGAATTATCTAATGTCATTGCCAACTCTTTCTTTCAATTTGATGTATATAAAATTAACCTTACCTGATTATATTTGTTAAATGACTATAAATTGTGTAACTTTTTAGTTAACCAAATTGACTCCTTGGAGGTTTGATTGCAGAATTAGAACTAAAATTGGATTTTATTATCATGTGTACTCAAGTATAGGATTACATGAGAAAGGTGAAAACTGTACAAAGTCAACCATTCTCCTCCACCACCTGCAAAAATATAGTCTCACTTCCAATGCCTTGGCCATACACCAGTCAGGATGTTTAATCTCCGAAAGAAATCATCCACTCTGGTGGAGAATGGGGATACTGCGACTTAGCTAGTGAAAGAGCTTTAATATGTGATTCTTGAAACTGTTGCTGTTCCTGGTGATTCATGGTTTAGCCCCAGCGCAAGGGAAGATAGTGGGTGGAAGCCCTATATTAAAAAGGGGAGACAGAAAGCAGGAAGCACAGGCCAGTTAGTTTAACATGTCACAGGGAAACTGCTGGAAGATATTAGCAGAATGATATGCTCTTCCTGTCAGATGAGGGAGTTTAGGGTGAGTTTCCATGTTACTGATGATTATGTTTGCAGGAAGTGTCTTTGGTTGGGAATCCTAGCACATTGCATGGATTGGTGGGAGCACCAGTTAGAGACAA
>NW_025154044.1:0-1421 GCF_004010195.1 Chiloscyllium plagiosum | reverse complement strand
CTGTCTCTCTGGCTGTGCTCTGTAATGTCTGTCTAATTGACTGTGCTCTGTACTGTCTGTCTCTCTGGCTGTGCTCTGTAATGTCTGTCTATCTGTCAGTGCTCTGTTCTGTCTGTCTCTCTGACTGTGCTCTGTAATGTCTGACTCTCTGGCTGTGCTCTGTAGTCTCTGTCTCGTTGACACTGCTCTGCGATGTCTGTCTCTCTTGCTGTGCACTGTAATGTCTGCCTCTGACTGTGCTCTCCACTGTCTGTCTTTCTGACTGTGCTCTGTAATGTCTGTCTCCGTGGCTGTGCTCTGCAATGTCTGTCTCTCTGACTGTGCACTGTACTGTCTGTCTCTCTGACAGTGCTATGTAATGTCGGTCTCTCTGGCTGTGCTCTGTAATGTCTGTCTCTCTGACAGTGCTCTGCACTGTCTGTCTCTCTGACTATGCTCTGTAATGTCTGTCTCTCTGACTGTGCTCTGTACTGTCTGTCTCTCTGACTGTGCTCTGTAATGTCTGTCTCTATGACTGTGCTCTCTACTATGTGTCTCTCTGACTGTGCTCTGTACTGTCTGTCTCTCTGACTGTGCTCTGTAATGTCTGTCTGTCTGTGCTCTGTACTGTCTGTCTCTCTGACTGTGCTCTGTAATGTCTGCCTCTCTGACTGTGCTCTGTAATATCTGTCTCTCTGACTGTGCTTTGTAATGTCTGTCTTTCCGACTGTGCTCTATAATGTCTGTCTCCCTGACTGAGCTCTGTAAAGACTGTCTCTCTGACTGTGCTTTGTACTGTCTGTCTCTCTGGCTGTGCTCTGTAATGTCTGTCAATCTGACTGTGCTCCGTACTGTGTGTCTCTCTGACTGTGCTCTGTAATGTCTGTCTCTCTGACTGTGCTGTCTACTATGTGTTTCTCTGACTGTTCTCTGTAATGTCTGTCTCTGTGGCTGTGCTCTGTAATGTCTATCTCTCTGACTGTGCTCTGTAATATCTGTCTCTGACAGTGCTCTGTAATGTCTATCTCTCTGACTGTGCTCTGTAATGTCTGTCTCTCTGACTGGGCTCTGCAATGTCTGTCTCTTTGACTGTGCTTTGTACTGTCTGTCTCTCTGACAGTGCTCTCCACTGTCTGTCTTTCTGACTGTGCTCTGTAATGTCTGTCTCTGTGGCTGTGCTCTGTAATGTCTGTCTCTCTGACAGTGCTCTGTAATGTCTGCCTTTCTGACTGTGCTCTGCGATGTCAGTCTCTATAGCTGTGCTCTATAATGTCGGTCTCTCTGGCTGTGCGCTGTAATGTCTGTCTCTCTGGCTGTGCGCTCTACTATGTGTCTCTCTGGCTGTGCTCTGTAATGTCTGTCTCTCTGACTGTGCTCTGTAATGTCTGTCTCTCTGACTGTGCTCTGTATGTCTGTCTCTCTGACTGTGCTCTCTACTATGT
>NW_025154043.1:0-1421 GCF_004010195.1 Chiloscyllium plagiosum | reverse complement strand
GGTTTTGTGATTTACACATGAAAGAAGTGAAACAATCACTGTATTCTAGCAGATGAAAGGCTTAACAGACAATCAATTTTTCAATGTTTAATTTCAGTTACATCACACTGCAAATTTTTGCTATAAATTCTGTGTTACGATTGAGCCCTCCAAATTCACCTGATGAAGGATCAGCGCTCTGAAAGCTAGTGCTTCCAATTAAACCTGTTGGACTATAACCTGGTGTTGTGTGATTTTTAACTTTGTACACCCCAGTCCAACACCGGCATCTCCAAATCATGAAGATTATAGACAGGGTGGATAGAGACAAGTTTTTTTCCCAGGGTGAAGGATTCAATAACGAGAGGTCATGCTTTCAAGGTCAGAGGTGGAAATTTTGAGGGGGATACATGCAGCAAGTACTTCACACAGAGGATGGTGGGCATCTGGAATGCGTTGCCAGCAGAGGAAGTAGAGGCAGGTACAGTAGATTCATTTAAGATGCATCTGGACAGATGCATGAGTAGGTGGGGAGCAGTGGGACACAGATGCTGAGCAAGTTGGTGACAGGTTTAGACAGTAGATTTGGATCGGCTCAGGTTTGGAGGGCCAAAGGGCCTGTTCCTGAGCTGTAAATCTTCTTTGTTCTTTGTTCTTTATAACATCACAACAGGGCCCCTTTGTTAATTAACAGCCTCTTGATTTCTAACACTATAGGTTTATTAGCAACACTTATACAATGAATGTTAGGTGAATTGGCCAATGGTTAGATAAATTGGCCATGCTAAATTGTCCATAGTGTTCAGGGATGTGTCGGTTAGGTCCTTTAGTCAGGGATAAATGTAGAGTAATAAGGTTGGGGAATAGGTCTTGGGTGGTTACTCTTTGGAAGATTGGTGTGGACATGTTGGGCCAAATGGCTTGTTTCCACACTGTAGGGATTCTATGAATATTGAATATGTCTGCTTATGTGTTTATTAAGGAAGAGATTCAACATAGGAATTCCTAAAGATTATATAGTTGAAATTATCTGCGATTGATATTCCTTTCTCTGTGACTTTAATTGAGTACAGTATTATGTTTAATCCATAGAAATGGTAAGTGATTTGAGGGAAACTATCTGGGAGCAGTTCTGCTGTTCAACAATGTGATGGAGCTGAATGATTGGGAGACTCTGTGACTGACCCAGGTAGTTTTAACAGTGCAAGGTAAGGCAGTCAATGAAGTACTATCAGGAACCCCATCAAATCCAATCAGCTCTCCAGGGATTTTCATCAACACTCCTCACTATTTAAACAAAGTGGAGAAGCACAATTTTATGTCCAGTTATGTCAATACGTGTATACCATAATACAATGGTTTAGTTCAATCTCCATGTGCTACATGATCGTTTCAGACATTTAGCGATAAGGTTAGGATTGTGGATACTCTTTTTCAAATAA
>NW_025154042.1:0-1421 GCF_004010195.1 Chiloscyllium plagiosum | reverse complement strand
CTGATTCCAGGTTATTCCTCTCCAGTTACAGAGTACATTCTCTCACATTATGGTTCCTATCTGAAGCTTTTTGAACAGGTCTACCTGCCCTGCACGTGCATCAAGCTGTGTTTTGTGCTGCCACTTTGCCTCTGGTCTCAGTGTGACTCGACCTCTCCATTCATGTTGTTTTACACCTCCCACTCTCATCTCATTCTGGAAAGTTTCCTTCTTGGAGTAAACCTTATTGAAAATATCTCTCCCCCTTTGTACTGAATTCACACTGTGATCCAAATTTCAAAAGGTATACTCAGCCTTCATCTCACTCTGCTAAAGGTAACTGCATCCTTACCGTGTGGTGTAAGAATCCCCTTTCTTACTTTGGATTTGGCTAGATGTACGCTTTCAGTGTAGGGATCATCACCCTCTTTCGACAAAGCAATTTAAGTGTTTGAATTCCTAATGGCACTGGTAAGGATTTCACGCTGCCTTAGTATTGTTACTTGGATAAAAAACAAATCACAGTAGAACGTTTTGTCTGTGTTGTTTACCTGTCATTTTGAATATTGTTTCAAATTTGCAGTGCTTACGATCAAATGCTTGTTCTTGAAGTTAGTATTAGATGGTGTGGAGAAGATTGAAAAGTGACGCCATAACGTTTTTAAATAACGAGAGGCATTGATTGGGTGGAGAGCCAAGGTATCTTCCACTGGAGACGGTTGGCGGGAGTGGGGCTGGTGGTGGGGTGTTCAACACAGAGTACATTGCTTTAAGGGGAAAGGGAGAAGATTTAAAAGGGCCAATGCTGCAACGTTTGCACATTAAGGGTGATGTGTGTATGGAATGAACTGCAAGAGGAAGAGTGTTAGATGAAAGTACAACTGCAACATTTAAAAGACATTTGGTCAAATATATAAATGGGAAACGTTTAGAGGCATATGGGACACGTGAAAGCACATGGAACTAGCTTAGTTAAGCATGGACAAGTTGGCCCAAAGGGTCTGTTTTTGTGTGATGTGACTGTATGAATCTAGAAAGCGAGAAAAGGGGAACAAAAGATATGATGTAAGTAAATTGGCAAGAAATATAAGAACAAGCATCACAATATTTTCTGTGTTTATAAAAAAAAGTTCAAAATGAGTGTGTGACCTTAGGTAGAAATGAAGTCTGGAAAGTATATTGAGGTCATTTGGAGGATGTGACTGGGGAACTGGCTACAGTGAACAGGCAAAAATTACACCAGTACTTTGCCTTGTTCCTCACAGGGGAAGGCACTGTAAGCATGTCAATGATTTAAACAAACTGTTAATCAGAGGCAAGTTTCTGAACTGTCTCTAACAAAAGGAACAAGGTTTTTTGACAAATGGACAAGACTATGGGTAGACCGGTCAGCAGTAATTCATAGTTGTTTTTTTTTTTAAAACGTCGTTACAGAATGACTG
>NW_025154041.1:0-1421 GCF_004010195.1 Chiloscyllium plagiosum | reverse complement strand
ACACTACGTAGGACAAACCGGAAGAAAGGTAGCCACCAGAATACACTAACACCAGCTAGCCACAAAAAGACACTACCCTCTTTCCCTCGTAGCCCTACACACAGAAGGGAAAAAAACTACCATTTCGACTGGGACAACACATCTATCCTGGGACAGGCTAAGCAAAGACATCTCAGAGAATTCCTAGAGGTCTGGCACTCCAACCACAACGCCATAAACAAACAGATATGGATACCATCGATCAACCCTGCAGAAAACAAACAGGAAATGACATCACCACAAACCCCAGGAACCCCATCCAGGACAAACCTATAAATAGAAAGCAGGAGACAACAGCTTCACTTCACTTGGAGGTCGCCACTGATGATGTTACCGAGCCAGGTAATGAAACGCCTGGATATTAAACCTACAGCTCAGCGAGCAAACCTACACCCTATTTAACCAAAATGTCAATACATCTGTCAAAGCAGTGTTCATCTTTAGACAAGCCTGTAAAGGTAGTTTGTACTATGCAGGCAATCCTGGTTTGTAAAAGTGTACCATTATGGAATCTGTTCACAAGTCAATCTCTATGCAAGTTTAAAATCACAACACTAAATTAGAGTCCAAGGTTTATTTGAAATTACAAGCTTTCGGAGCACTGCTCCTTCATCAGGTAGCTAGTGGGGCAGGATTACAGAATTTATAGTAAAAGATCAAAGTGCCATAAAACTATTGTGATGTATTGAACAAACCTAGATTGCTGTTAAGTCTAATCATTTAGTACGGGGATGCAGGTTTTGATTGATTAAATATGTAAATCCCAGAACTTTAAGTCACAGTCCCAAGATAAAACCTTAAGTTATCAGTATTAAAGTGACATCTCAGCTCAGACTATGCATTAATCTTTTCAGGGATAGTGGGGATGGAGAAAGAGGCAGTAGGCATCTATACTACTCTAGCTAGGCACTGAATTCAGATGCTCCTAAGGCTACCTAAAACAAGTTTTTATCCCAATACCTTGTGACGGAGAGGCAGTTAATACTATCCTTGCTGGAGACAAAACTGAAATAACATGGATAATGAAGCATTAAGAAGTGAATTGCTCTCTTTAACTTATTGCATTAATTTTATCTCATGAAATAAAAAAAAGGGAAGTCTTGTCAACAAAGACCACTTTTTAATTTAATATCCTCATGAATATAAACAGAATGGGTATATTTATGCTGTGAAAACAAGTTCTTGTATAGTTTGTATGTTTTGGTGACAAATTTTCCCCTTAGGCTATATCCTCTTATTTTTCAAAAATCATCTGAAAACACAGGCATAGGAAGCAAGATCGAAACTTGTAGCATTCTTCTGAACTAAAGTTGTCCCCAAAACTCTTTCAAACCAGTGAATCATTTTTGAAACTTAATCACTATCCTAACTTAAATATGATA
>NW_025154040.1:0-1421 GCF_004010195.1 Chiloscyllium plagiosum | reverse complement strand
GAGAAAGCGGAGGGAATGTGGATATTTCAGTGAGAGACAGAAAGCGGAGGGAACGTGGATATTTGAGTGAGGTAGAGAAAGCGGAGGGAATCTGGATATTTGAGTGAGGTAGAGAAAGCGGAGGGAACGTGGATAATTGAGTGAGGTAGAGGAAGCCGAGGGAACGTGGATATTTGAGTGAGGTAGAGGAAGCGGAGGGAACGTGGATATTTGAGTGAGGTAGAGAAAGCGGAGGGAATGTGGATATTTGAGTGAGGTCGAGACAACGGAAGGAATGTGGATATTTGAGTGAGGTAGAGAAAGCGGAGAGAATGTGGATATTTGAGTGAGGTAGAGAAAGCGGAGGGAATGTGGATATTTGAGTGAGGTAGAGAAAGCGGGGGGAATGTGGATATTTAAGTGAGGTAGAGAAAACGGAGGGAACGTGGATATTTGAGTGAGGCAGAGAACGCGGAGGGAATGTGGATATTTTAGTGAGGTAGAGAAAGTGGAGAGAAGGTGGATATTTGAGTAAGGTAGAGAAAGCGTAGGGAACGTGGATATTTGAGTGAGGTAGAGAAAGCGGAGGGAACGTAGATATTTGAGTGAGGTAGAGAAAAGGGGAGGGAATGTGAATATTTGAGTGAGGTAGAGAAATGGGGAGGGATTGTGGATATTTGAGTGAGGTCGAGAAAGCGGAGGGAATGTGGATATTTAAGTGAGGTAGAGTAAGTGGAGAGAAGGTGGATATTTGAGTGAGGTAGAGAAAGCAGTGGGAATGTGGATATTTAATTGAGGTAGAGAAAGCGGAGGGAATGTGGATATTTAATTGAGGTAGAGAAAGCGGAGGGAATGTGGATATTTGAGTGTGGGAGAGAAAGCGGAGGGAACGTGGATATTTAAGTGAGGTAGAGAAAGCGGAGGTAATGTGGATATTTAATTGAGGTAGAGAAAGCGGAGGGAATGTGGATATTTGAGTGAGGTAGAGAAAGCGGAGGGAACGTGGATATTAGATTGAGGGAGAGAAAGTGGAGAGAACGTGGATATTTGAGTGACGTAGAGAAAGCAGAGGGAATGTGGATATTTGAATGAGTTAGAGAAAGTGTAGAGAACGTGGATATTTGAGTGAGGTAGAGACAGTGGAGAGAATGTGGATATTTGAGTGAGGAAGAGAAAGCGGAGGGAACGTGGATATTTGAGTGAGTTCGAGAAAGGGGGAGGGATTGTGGATATTTGAGTGAGGTAGTAAAAGCGGAGGGAACGTGGATATTTAAGTGAGGCAGATAAAGCGGAGGGAACGTGCATATTTGAGTGAGGTAGGGAAAGCGAATGGAATGTGGATATTTGAGTGAGGTAGAGAAAGCAGAGGGAACGTGGATATTTCGGTGAGGTACAGAAAGCAGAGGGAACGTGGAATTTTGAGTGAGGTAGAGAAAGCAGAG
>NW_025154039.1:0-1421 GCF_004010195.1 Chiloscyllium plagiosum | reverse complement strand
GGATGCTTGGAAATGGAATGTCTCCTCATCTGAACAGATGTGGAGGAATTGGGAAAACAGGATGGAGTTCTTGCAGGATATTTAAGGATGATACTTTCGATGTGGTACTGGCTGCATCAAACAATCCCTGCCTTAGAGAGTTTTGAGAAGATTTGTAGCTCAGATTGAGGTTTTGGATGTAGGTTTGCTCGCTGAGCTGCAAGATTCATTTCCAGACGTTTCATTAGCCTACTAGGTAACATCTTCAGTGGGCCACAGGCGAAGCATTGCTGAACATTCCTGCTTTCTATTTATATGCTTAGGTTTCTTTGGGTTGGTGATATCATTTCCTGTGGTGAAATCACTTCCTGTTCCTGTACTCAGACCTCTTGGCATCATGGTAGCCCACAACCCACCAACACACTAAAGCAGCAGCTAATGAACTTGAAAGACCCTATAAAGACAACGAGCAAAACTAATGTCATTTACAAAATACCGTGCAAGGACTGTAACAAACACTACATTGGACAAACAGGCAGAAAACTAGCCACCAGGATACATGAACACCAACTAACCACAAAAAAGCATGACCCTCTCTCACGAGTATTCTCACATATGGATGAGGAAGGACACCACTTCGACTGGGACAGCACATCCATCCTAGGACAAGGTTGAAACTTTATTGCTGGAACAGCACAGCAGGTCAGGCAGCATCCAGGGAACAGGAGATTCGACGTTTCGGGCACAGGCCCTTCTTCAGGAATCCTAGGACAAGCCAAACAAAGACACGCACGAGAATTCCTAGAAGCATGGTATTCCAACCAGAACTCTATCAACAAACACATTGAGTTAGACACCATCTACCACTCCCTGAGAAAAGGAACAGGAAGTGACTTCACCACAGGAAATAACATCACCACAGGAAATGACATCACCAACCCAAAGAAACCCAAACATATAAATAGAAAGCAGGAATATTCAGCATCGCTTCACCTGAGGCTCACTGAAGATGTTACCTAGTAGGGTAACGTAACGTCTGGAAATGAATCTTGCAGCTCAGCGAGCAAACCTCCAAAATCCCTGCCTCTTTGTCAGCTACATTGAACAGTCCCTCTTCTGTACCTATATGGGCACCAGGCACCAACTGTTCCACCATTACATCAATGATTGCATCAGGGCAGCATCCTACACCCAGGCTGAGCTGGATCAGTTCATCTACTTCACCCACAACTTCTACTCTGCCCTCATATTCACTTGGTCCATCTCCGATAGCTCCCTCCCCTTTCTTGACCTCTCCATTTCCATCTCCGGCAACAGTTTCAGGACAGACGTTCACTATAAATCCACAGACTCCCATAATTACCTACACTATACCTCTTCCCACCCAGTATCCTGTAAGAACTTCATCCTGTTTTCCCAATTCCTCCGCCTCCACCACATCT
>NW_025154038.1:0-1421 GCF_004010195.1 Chiloscyllium plagiosum | reverse complement strand
ATTACTTGTCAGTCAGCTGATTACCTACTTTGTCACTAAATGTTGTGATTCATCTAAATATTACTCTGTCCTTTGATCAAAGTGAATTTGTAATTGTTGTTCAGTTTATGAATTGTCAGAAACTTGTTTTTATTTTTCCATTCACCTGTTCATTTGGACTGTAAGATTGAAATGCTTTGAAAATATTGTAGTTTGTTCATTTAAAAATAAGGTTTGCACATCTCTCACATATCTCACTTCTTGTAAAATGATCCACGAATGTTTTCTGGGGGAATTCTAGTAAATACCAAACATTTGTTGGCTTCATTTAAGGTCTTTAACACCCAGTTATCAATCTGTTGTTAATGTTTCAGCTGTTACATTGACATTGATTAGGTACTCATTCAGAGAGATCAACTGGCAATAATAAACTACTTGCAGGATTATTGAATTGAGAAAAAGATACAGACGTGGAAACATTTTTTAGAAGGAATTGCTTTTTCATTCAAATGTGTAGGCTGTTCAAGAATTCTATCTCGCCTTCCATTGGTTTTCTTGTCGAGAATGTAAATTTATAATTCATGTGAATATTAATGTGTTCTGTTTCTTTTAATTTGTATCAGATTTAAAAAAGAAAAAGAGGAGCAATTAACATGAAAACTTCAATGAATAGAAAGGACAGTAAATGAAATTGACAGAGGTAACTTTTAGTACTGTCTCTGAATATTCAGTCAAATATTTCTAATGGCAAGAGCGTGGTGCCGGTAAAGCACAGCAGGTCAGGCAGCATTCGAGGAGAAGCAGAATCGACATTTTGCGCATAAGCCCTTCATCAGGAATCTTTTCGATACTCCTGCTCTTTGAATGTGCCTGCACTTTTCCAACACCACAGCTTTCCTCACTTTCTCCAAATATGCTTAATGAACATGAACTGAAAATGTTAGCATCAGCAGTTGAACAAGACCAAATAAACACATTCTTTGCAATATCTATAGTGAAAACTTGTTTGAGGACATGCAACAAATCAGATCGAACAACATCTCTTGCCGTTAGAACCCTTGGCCCTTCATAATAAAGAATAACCATGCATTGAACAACCAGAATGGTGTATAACGACTGAACTGAAATACCAGAGGACAACGATTGCATTTATTATCCTTACTGTGATAGTGGTGATTGATCTCAGAAACAATAAAATTTTACTGTGATTATTCCACTGTACAGTAATTAGATGGTCATGAAGATCTTTGTGTGGCTTTATGTGCAGTGTTTTGTTTGAACATTGATTTCAGTAATATTGAGATATTTTACAAGATTGACAGTTGACAGTTAAAGATAAGTTTTAAATGCAACATTTAAAAAATTGTCAGTTTTGTTTAGCGAAACACAATTCTAAGTTTATGGAATCGCTACTGTGTGGAAACAGGCCATTTAGCCCAACA
>NW_025154037.1:0-1421 GCF_004010195.1 Chiloscyllium plagiosum | reverse complement strand
TTGTAAATAGGTTTTTCAGAACATAGATTCAAACTTACCAAATTCTGTTAAACTCCTTCTCCATCGATTGCTTCTATTAACGACCGAGTCAGAACATGTTTTCTAATGATATTTTATAAAAATGGATTTTAATATTGTCCTTTCTCTAATGAAGTGGTGCTTTCTCATACACGTTTCGCACCAGCACTTATTTTCAAGGAAGTATTTAAAACTATTTCTGCCATGAAGTTTCATTCTACTCATTCTTGGAATAATTTCATTTTGTTGGACAGGTGGTTTGATCCGATTGAGAATGTCTTCATTTACGTGGAAATCCCATGCAAAATGTTTGCAAAACTGGATTGGATGGACATCTGCAGAATTAATCTCTTTGTGAGTTAATATGGAAGTCGTAGAACATAGAACATGGAACATTAAAGTACAGTACACTCCCTTCTGCCCTCGATGATTGGTCGATCTGTGACCAAATCCGAAACCTACATAACCTGCACTATTCCATTTTCATCCATTTGTCTATCCAATGATAATTTAAGTGCCCTTAAATTTGGCTACTGCTATTGCGGACATTCTGCTCCATGTCCCTACTACTCTCTATGTACAGAAACCACCTCTGACATCATTCCTGGATCTATCTCCCCTTAATTTAAAGCTGTGTCTCCTCGTGATAGCCATCATCATCTGAGGAAAAAGGGACCAGAGTGTCCACCCTATCCAACACTCTGATACTCCTTAATGTCGCAATTCAGTGACCTCACAACATTGTTCTCTCTATTGAAAACGGCATCAACGCCCTCAGCCTTTCCTCGTAAGGCAACGTTCTCGCAAATCACCTCTGAAACCTTTCCAAAGCTTGCAGATCCTTCCTACAATATCTTGCCCAGAACTGTACACAGTACTCTAGGTGGGGCCGCATACGACTTTGTACAGCTGCAGGATGACCTCATGCTTACGCAACTCAATCCCTCTACTAATGAAAACAAACACAATGCATGCCTTCTTAACAAACCAATCAACCTGCGTGGCAACTTTCATGGATCTACGAACATAGACACCGAGACATCTCTGCTCACCTACACTTCAAATAATCTTATCATTCGCATAATGCAATGCAAATCTATTCCTCCTTCCAAAGTAAATCACCTCACAATTGTCCGCATTAAACTTCATGTGACACCTCTCAGCCGAGCTCTGCAGGTTATCAATGTTCAATTGTAACCTGCAATAATCTTCGGCACTATTCGCAACTCTACGGACCATAGTGTCATCCGCATTTTATAAGCCATCCACCTACGCCCTCATAGAGATCATTTCTAAAATGACAAACAGCAGTGGACATAAACAAAACCTTGCAATACGCCACTAATAACTGAACTCCATGATGAACATTGCCAATCTACCACCAATTTCTGTGTTCTTTCAGC
>NW_025154036.1:0-1421 GCF_004010195.1 Chiloscyllium plagiosum | reverse complement strand
GGGATTTATCGGACCAGTATTGTAGAAGGAAAAATAAAAGATAGGTCAGAGAAAGGAGTTGCAAATAGTTGTTAGGTAATTATTCTCTGTTAGCCTTTAAAAACAAAATTTATAATTTTTACTTTAAATGCAGACCTTTAGGATGGTTCTTGGCCTTCTGAATTTTTACAGATTACAGCACTGGCTAAATCTTTTCTGTCTTGCAAGTTTAAATTAGCGTGCGGGATGTGGGTGGGGGTGGGGTTTAACCCGTGTTGTAACACTTTAACTCTGATTTCTCTGCAAAGATGCTGCCAGGTCTGCTGAGCTTTTCCAGCACATTCCTGTCTTAGATTTCTGGTTTACGAAATCTGCAGTTCTGTTGACTTGCTTATGTGTATCATTGGCAGCCTTGGCTGAAGTGCTGGAGGACAGGAAGGCAGCTAATGTTTTTACATTATTTGTAATACGGCAGCAAGGAAAACCCAGGGAGCTACAGACCAGTGAGTTTGATGTCAAGGATGGGTGAGTGTTTGTAGGAGATTCTGAGAGGTAGTATTTACATGATTTGGAAAGGCAAGGACTGATTACGGATATTCAGCACGGCTTTTTATCTGGGAATCCATGTCTCACAAAGTAGATTGCAGTTTTTGAAGAGGTGATCGGAAAGATAGATGAAGTTAAATAGGATATTCTGAGAGGTTGGACTTACATGCATTTGGAAAGGCAAGGACTGATTACGGATATTCAGCACGGCTTTTTATCTGGGAATCCATGTCTCACAAAGTAGATTGAAGTTTTTGAAGAGGTGATCGGAAAGATAGATGAAGTTAAAGCTGCATGCGTTGTCTATGTGGACCTCGGTGAGGCCCAACAATGTTCCTCATGGTAGCATGGTTCATAAGGTTACATGATAGGGGATCAGTGAGAGGTAGCCAATGAGACACAGAATTGGCTTGACAGGAGCAGGTAGATGATGCTGGGAGAGATGTGTTGTCCAAATTGGAGGCTCCTGACCAGTGGTGCGCCACAAGAAACAGTCTGCTGCTGGTCATTGTTTTTGTAAATGATTTAGATGAGAATATAGGAACCATGGATAGTAAGTTCGTAGACAAACCCCACACAATTGATGTTAATAGTGGACAGCAAAGAAGGTTATCTTAGAGAACAATGAGATCGTGATCAACTGGGAAATTGGGCTGAGGATTGGCAGGTAGAGTTTCATGCAGATAACTGTGAGGTGTTGCATTTTGTTAGACAAACTAGGGCCGTACTTATACAGTTAACGGTAGGGCATTGGGGATTGTATTCGAACAGAAAGACACAGGGTGCAGGTACATGGTTTCTTGAAAGTGGAGTCGCAGATAGGTAGTGCTGTGAAGAAGGCGTTAGGCACATTTACCTACATTAGTCAGAGCATTGAGTACAGAAATTGGGACATC
>NW_025154035.1:0-1421 GCF_004010195.1 Chiloscyllium plagiosum | reverse complement strand
CCATATTAAATTACTAAGGAAGCATGAAACTCTCACTAGTGCCAATAAGAAGTCAAACACCTGAATTTCTTTGTCTGAAGGGGGCGAAGATCTCTGCAGCGAAAACGTATCTCTGCCCAAACCTATGTAATGCCACATAGTCAACAGTCTTCTTCCTGGTCTCCCTGTGTGGTTGTGCCTTCTTTTGCTTGCACTCAGCATAAAGAAATCCTTTCCCAACTCACATCTTAATTTAAACCCATTTTACATCATCTTCCCGTTCACCACTGATAAAAGCCCGATTTGTCTTTTGCCACACACTCTTTGCACTATCATCCATCCCCCACCTCTGACAAGAGAATAAAAAGCCCATTTTCCATTCATTTCAATTCTGAACAAGTGTCACACTGAACTTGAAACGCTAACTCTGTTCCTGTGTCTCTCCAAATGCTGTCAGACCTGCTAAGTTTCTCCAGAATAGGCACAGCTCAAATTTTCAATTAAATAAACGACTATGGATACTGGAAATAAAAATATAAAAATTGCTAGAGGATCTGGGAGCTTTGTAGAACGGACACTTAGCCAAAAGATTAACTCTCAATTCACTCCAGAATATGCTGCCAGACCTGCATAGTTTGTTCAGCAATTTCTGTTTTTGAACAAGTTCCAAAATTATGTGTCAAAGCTGCTCATACGCCCTGTTCAGCATGGACTTACATACACAAGGAAGTGAACGATAACACAAGGTGCACAAATTCCTTGGTTCCATCAGTTTGGCATCACTGATACTACAGAGCTCTTAATCATGGTCAGGGAGAGAAACAGAGGGAAACACATTCACTTCAAACACAGAAGATGGCATTGCGGGAAAGGAAAAGATTCAGATGAATACGTTAAAGTGTTTGAGTAATGTAACAAGTTGGAGGTGTGACACCCGTGAGAAACCCTCAGCAGAATGAGGATATGAAAATGGAAGTTTTACCACATCAGAAACCAGTTTAGGTCACTGATACAGGGCTGATGGGTGAATGGGTCTCGATATGATCTGCGGGACGGTCAGGAGAATGGAATCGCAGATATTGCAGCTCGAACTGGTTCTATCATGTGATGCTGGGGACAATTATTCGTCACTGAATGAGGGGTGAACGTGCCAGAGTCAGAATCATGTGTGTCTAAATGTAATGATAACCCGTTAAAGCTACCACACTTGACTGTTAGGATTCCAAACATCAGGGCTAACATCTGGGAGAGAGAGAGATATTATCCCCAGACTAACTGATCAGATCTAAGATTTGCAGTCCTGCCACATCCAGTCATAAATATCAACGGACCATTGAAAAACTTACTGGAGGAGAGGACTCCAGATATATCCTAAATCATGGATCAACCCTGTACATCAGTGTAAAATACAACAATACAGTGTATGCACCATCCTCAGCCAG
>NW_025154034.1:0-1421 GCF_004010195.1 Chiloscyllium plagiosum | reverse complement strand
AATTCCGTTCTTTGGTGCACCATATTCATAAGGGGGATATATTCCATGACTATCCTCTGCCAATTTGAAAGTCCTGAAGGACCTTTGGATACCCAATTCGATAAAATGTTTTTCCTTGGACAAAAGGAAATGACAGTGAATAATTTCCTCCTGTATACATCCAAAGAGGGGAAATTTGGGGAGCCCAAAAGTAGAGTCACTGGGTCCAACCTAATCTCCGTATCCAAAATCTTTGCCAAGACATTTGCTACACTGTCCCAATACCTGTGGATCATACGGCATGTCCAGAGCCAATGCGTGAAAGAACCAACATCGATTTTGCATATAGGACACATTGGAGATGCTCCTGCCTTGAACTTTGCAAGTCACTCAGGTGTCATGTGAGCTCTATGAAGTATCTTCAATTGGATAGCCTGAGTTATGTTACTGATAGAGATCTTCCTGGCGTTTTCCCAGACATTCTCCCACATCTCTAAGGAGATTTTAATCCCCAATTCTTGACTGCAGGTTTTATATAAACGGTCCATGTCCTTCGATAACTTATTAAATAGTTAGTGGTAGAGAGTATTGATCGCGGCCAAAGCACTCTACTTTCCCTATCTGATTTATAAGGATGAATTATTTATGTGGTCTTCTTTTGTATAAAATCTCGTATTTGAAAATATCAAAAAAGATCTTTGATAGGTAGCCCAAACTTCTGATGCAGCAGTTCATGTCCTCCCAATCGAACAGATCTCTCAAATAGGAGATACCTCTGGATTCCCACGTTCTGAATACATCAGCAGTCACTCTGGCTTGAATTCCAATGTTCCCACTATAGGGGTATAAGGGGAGGTTTTTTGTAGGTTACCCTCATCCTGTCGCATTATCCTCCAGTCTTTGATTGTATTTAATATAATAGGATTTTTACAATGATCCGTAATAACTCTCAACTTGTCAATAAATAGTAGATTGACGAGAGGATATTTTGCTTGGGAGGCCTCGATATGTAACCAGATTGATTGTGGATCACAAGGAACCCAATCAGCTACATAGGATAATAGAGAGTTCAATTGGTGCCTCCTGAAATCCGGAAAATCCAGCTCACCCCGTACTTGTGGAAGCTGCAGCTTTTCTAATTTAATAAGGGGCTGTCTCTGACTCCAAATAAAGGAGCCGAACCAACCATAAAGCTTACACAGCGCTTGTCTCAGCAGCATCAAGGGGAGCATTCTTATAGCGTATAAAAGGTGTGGTAGGATATTCATGTTAACCAAAGTTATTCTATCTAGCCAGGATATCGGGAGATCTTCCCAGCGTTGAAGGTCCTATCATAATTTCTCCAATAAATACGTATAATTGGCTTTATATAGCGGTTAAATGCCAGAGTATTGAAAATACTTAAGTAAAGGAAGGATGTGGAGGCACTGGAACGGGTTCAG
>NW_025154033.1:853-1421 GCF_004010195.1 Chiloscyllium plagiosum | reverse complement strand
CCTGCCATTTACTGCTGGCTCTCACCTTCCATTTCTTAATAATGGATTTCCGATTTTCCTCACGATTTCTTTTTTTCCAAATCAGGTTCACCGCCTGCTCACAGGAGTCCATATCACAAGTCCTGCCCAGGGCGAAATCTTGTCCCCTAATCATTCATGGAGCATAAGTTTTGTGAATTATTTTCCTGATCAGGTAAATTCTTGCACATGTTCTGAAATGGGGTCCCCTTCCCAGCCACAAGAAGCGATTGTCGCACTATACCACCGTGCTCTAGTATAAACAAATTTCCACTGGTCTGATGAGTACTGAGAGGTGAGAAATTTACAGAGCCTACTCTCTTTCCTATTATATATTAATTTCCACCATCCATAGCTGAAAGAGGCAACTCCCTAAACCAAACCTGTCAAGGTGGCAGGGTGGTTCAGTGGTTAGCACTGCTGCTTCACAGCGCCAGGGACCTGGGTTCGATTCCAGCCTTGGATGAACTGCCTGTGTGGAGTTTGCAATTCTCCTGTGACTGCATGGGTTTCCTCCCACCGTCCAAAGATGTGCAGGTTAGGTGAATTG
>NW_025154033.1:0-847 GCF_004010195.1 Chiloscyllium plagiosum | reverse complement strand
GTAAATGTAGGATAGTAAAAGGGTGAGGGCTAAATACAGGGGAAATGGAGAGGATTAAAAACTGGGGAAGGGAGAAGGTGAAATAGACAGTAATAGGTTTAATGCAGATTATAGGATTAATTCGAGAGTAATATTAAAATGGTTGAACACAGAGTTCTCTGGCGTTTCCCTACCACATTTCTAAAATAGTGGCACCACCTGAGCCAACCTCCAGTCTTCCAGCATCTCACCCATGGCCAGCGATGATGCAAATATCTCAACATTCGGACGAGGAATCACTTCCCCTAGGTCCCAAAAATTTCTAGGTTACATCTGATCGTATCCACCTTTATACGTTTAAAGACATATAGCACCGCCTCCTCCGCAATAGGGACATTTTTCAAGATGTCACCATCTATTTCCCCACATTCTGTATCTTCCATGTCTTTCTCCACAGTAAATAATGATGCAAAAATACCCAATTTGTATCTGCTTTCGTTCCACACGCATCTCCTGCCTTCCTGATTTTTGAGGGGTTCTATTTTGTCTTGAGTTACCATTTTGTCCTTGATGTATATATGAAACCCCTCTGGTTTCTCCTGAACCCTATTTGCCAAAGCTATCTCATGTCCCTTTTTTGACCTCCTGATTTCCCTCTTAAGTATACTACTACATCCTTTATACTCTTCTCGTATTCACTCGATCTTTGCTGTCTATATCAGACATATGCATCCTTCCCTTTCTTCCCAAAACCTCAATTTCTCTCATCATCCAGCATTCTCGAAAGCTACCCGCCTTGCTTTTCACCCAAACAGGAACAAACATTCTCTGGAGTCTCGTTGCCTCATTTTTCAAGACTTCCATTCTC
>NW_025154032.1:0-1421 GCF_004010195.1 Chiloscyllium plagiosum | reverse complement strand
GCGGCTAAACAAATGAATTGGTCAGTGACCATGGAGATATTGTTGATCCAAACAACATGAGTATGTAGAGCTAGTGAAGTAGTCCCGTCGCGAACACAGTGTGCATGTGGCGCGTATGATCAAGTGAAAAAAATGATCTGAAGTGCTAGTGAGCTAGTACAGGCAACCGACTGACGACAATTTTACGAATTTAATCTGCACATCCCTGCAATTGTTTTGAAAGGATTAAAGAAAGGAACGTTGATATGTGGCTCAGAATATTGAAAATAGGTGAAGTAAATAATGCGCTGACAAAGATGGTTATTTGGGAGGAGTTAAACAATTCACTTGCTAAAATAATGAAAAGTCATGTAGAAAAGCAAAGACTTCAAGTAAAGCAGCGGAAAGTTTGGCTTTCGACAACAATTTCATACTGGAAATTGGTCTCGAAATAGAAAGGAGAAATCTTCAGCTGGTGACGGAAATGGCATCTCCGTGAACAGAGCAAAGATCGTTTCGTACAGAGTTAAAAAGAAAATCATGAAGGCAAAATAAATTGTTTAGATGTTTCCACTGCAATAAAGTATGTCATATGATGTCTCACTGTTGGTGATATGGAAAAAGTACTGATGGGACAAATTTGCAGCAACAGCATACGGCAGTGAGCTTTGATGAAGTACGAAACAAAATCACATTGGAACGAAAATTGCCACAAATACATACAAGATAGTCAGTGGTTGTTGAGAAGAAAGCACTTATTCCTTTAAAGAAATTGCTTGTGTGGGTAAGATTTGCTCATGTACGCCAGTTCAAGCAGCTGAGTAAATAGCATTTGGCAGAGTCTTTCTTTGATGGTGAGAAGTGAGTAAATTTGGGATATGGAAGTGCTATTGCCAGGAATGTTGTACTCTATAGAATTCAGGTTAAAAGAGCAGTGCTCAGAATGGTTGTTGAGAAGAAAGCACTTATTCCTTTAAAGAAATTGCTTGTGTGGGTAAGATTTGCTCATGTACGCCAGTTCAAGCAGCTGAGTAAATAGCATTTGGCAGAGTCTTTCTTTGATGGTGAGAAGTGAGGAAATTTGGGATATGGAAGTGCTATTGCCAGGAAATGTTGTACTCTATCGAATTCAGGTTAAAAGAGCAGTGCTCAGAATCGGTTTTGAGTTTGAAGTGTCAAAGCATGATGAAGTCATTCTCGCACCCACAGAGAAGCCCTGGTCCCAGAAATAAAATTCATCTTTGCTCATGTTAGAAATGGATCAGAATCCGGAGTGATGTCTATGTGGTTGAAAATGCACTGGGAAATCAGCCAACAGAGTTATTACAGGAAGTGAAGCCTGGAAATTTGCTTGACTGTGCAGTAACAAGTTCGCAAAGCTCCAGTTTGAAAGAAGAGAGATTTCATGAAGTAAAGACAAGGTAGTTGACGTTAAAATATCA
>NW_025154031.1:0-1421 GCF_004010195.1 Chiloscyllium plagiosum | reverse complement strand
GAGACAGGTACCTAGAGAAACCAGCGAGACAGGAACCTAGAGAGACCAGCGAGATAGGTACCTTGAGAGATCAGCGAGACAGGTACCTAGAGAGTCCAGCGAGACAGGAACCTAGAGAGGTCAGCGAGACAGGAACCTAGAGTGGTCAGCGAGACAGGTACCGAGAGAGACCAGCGAGACAGGTACCTTGAGAGATCAGCGAGACAGGTACCTAGAGAGTCCAGCGAGACAGGAACCTAGAGAGGTCAGCGAGACAGGAACCTCGAGAGTCCAGCGAGACAGGAACCTAGAGAGGTCAGCGAGACAGGTACCAAGAGAGGTCAGTGAGACAGGAACCTAGAGAGGTCAGCGAGATAGGAACCTAGAGAGAACAGCGAGACAGGAACCTTGAGAGATCAGCGAGACAGATACCCAGAGAGTCCAGCGAGACAGGAAGCTAGAGAGCTCAGCGAGACAGGAACCTAGAGATATCAGCGAGACAGGAACCTAGCGAGATCAGCGACACAGGTACCTAGAGAGGTCAGCGAGACAGGAACCTAGAGAGATCAGCGAAACAGATACCTAGAGAGATCAGCGAGACAGATACCTAGAGAGATCAGTGAGACAGATACCTAGAGAGATCAGCGAGACAGGTACCGAGAGAGACCAGCGAGACAGGTACCTAGAGAGACCAGCGAGACAGGAACCTAGAGAGATCAGCGAGACAGGAACCTGGAGAGCTCAGCGAGACAGGAACCTAGAGAGATCAGCGAGACAGGTACCTCGAGAGATCAGCGAGACAGGTACCTAGAGAGATCAGCAAGACAGGAACCGAGAGAGATCAGCGAGACAGGAACCGAGAGAGATCAGCGAGACAGGAACCGAGAGAGATCAGCGCGACAGGGACCGAGAGAGATCAGCGAGACAGGAACCGAGAGAGATCAGCGAGACAGGTACCTGGAGAGACCAGCGAGAAAGGTACCTGGAGAGACCAGCGAGGCAGGAACCTAGAGAGATCAGCGAGACAGGAACCTAGAGAGTCCAGCGAGACAGGAACCGAGAGAGATCAGCGGGACACGTACCTAGAGAGTCCAGCGAGACAGGAACCTAGAGAGATCAGCGAGACAGGAACCGAGAGAGATCAGCGAGACAGGAACCTAGAGTGATCAGCGAGACAGGAACTTAGAGAGATCAGCGAGACAGGAACCTAGAGAGATCAGCGAGACAGGAACCTAGAGAGATCAGCGAGGACGGAACCTAGAGAGATCAGCGAGACAGGAACCTAGAGAGACCAGCGAGACAGGAACCTAGAGAGTCCAGCGAGACAGGTACCTAGAGAGATCAGCGAGACAGGAACCCGGAGAGACCAGCGAGAGAGGTACCTGGAGAGACCAGCGAGGCAGGAACCAAGAGAGATCAGCGAGACAGGAACCTAGAGAGTC
>NW_025154030.1:0-1421 GCF_004010195.1 Chiloscyllium plagiosum | reverse complement strand
CGTTTGGGATTGTATTCTGTGACCCAATGTTCACGAAATCTGGTTGGGATGGTTAAGTTGGTCTGTTTCCGTGCAGTGTGACCCTGAAGTCAGATAGCCTGTGACATCGGTGGGGATCACAACGTACTGTATTTCAAAGCCTTTGACACAGCTTATGGAGTCGTAGAGACTTGCAGGACGGAAGCAGTGCCACCTCGATCTATCTCGTCGACACGACCAAAATAAATCCAGTCCCATGCGCCAACATTTGGCCTTGATATCTCTAAAACTTTCCTATTCCTTCAACCATCAGACGATTTTAAAATGTTTTAATTGTGTATAATCTTCCCAACTTCCGTTGCCAGCTCATTCCATACACGCATTACCCTCTGCGTGAAAACTTTGCCCCTCAGATCCCTTTTAGTTCTTTACCCAGTCTCCTTAAATCTATGTCCTGTAGCTTTGGATTCCCTCACCCTCGGGAAAAGAATGTGCCTATTTACCCTTTCCATGCCTCTCATGACTTTATAAACCTGTATTCGGCCGCCCCACTGCCTCTGAAGCCCAGAGAAAATAGCCCCAGCCTGTTCAGTCTGTGCCTCTCGTGCCAGCACTGCAAACGTGGCAACTTTCTTGTAATTTCATTTTGAACCCCGTAAGTTTCACCACACCCATCCCATACCAATGAGATTGGAATTGAAAGCAGAATTCCAAAAGTAGCCTAACCAATGTGCTGTACATCCGCAACATGACGTCCCAATGCACTGACCAACAAAGGCAAGCATATCAAATGCTGCCTTTGCTATCCTATCTCGCAATGACGCCACTTTCAAGGAACTATGAACCTCCACTCTCAGGTTTCTTTGTTCAGCGACAGTCCCTAGAACTTAAGATGAAGTATCTAATTCCTGTCTTGATTTTCCTTTACAAAATGCAGTACCTCACATTTCTCTCAATTAAACTCCATCAGCCACACTTTCCCCCAGTGTCCCAACTGGTCAAGATTCCGTTGTACTCGGAGTTTGATGGCATTTGCAAACTTTGTAACATACCACCTATATTCACATGCAAATAATTTACATAAATGACAAAAAGGAGTGAACCTCGTACCAATCATTGTGGTGCACCATTGGCACAGGCTTCCAGTAAGAAAAGGAATGATCCTCCAACAGACTGTGTCTCCTACCTTTAAGCCAGTTCTATATCCAATTAACAATTTTCTCTCTATTCTGTGTGATCTAACCGTGCTAACCAGTCGAACATGAGGCACTGTGCCGAACACCTTATGAAGTCCACATAGGTCAGGTCAACAGCTCTGCCTGCATCAATCCAATTTGCTACTTCTTCAACGAAACTCGATCAAGATATTCATATATTACTTCCCTTACACAAAACCATGTTGACTACTCATTAGTCCTTAGCTTTCCAAATACACGTAAACC
>NW_025154029.1:0-1421 GCF_004010195.1 Chiloscyllium plagiosum | reverse complement strand
AGTTCAGCAATGGAAACAGTTTGCTCAACCCTCAGTCCTGCTGCCTTTCGAACTTTGACGTGTGTGCCTCTGTTTCAGCTTGACTCACATTTTAAGGTGTGTGTTTATTGGGAGTGTTGTGTGCATTCGAAGCAGCATAAGTAAGTCTCATTTAGATAGACTGCGTTCGATGGGTATTCTATATTCTGTTCTTTGTGTTACGTTCTGTAATTTTGTTAACACAATTTGTCCGTTTTGAAGCCTGGGTGATTTTTACTGTATACTTACCTCAACAAATTGCAACGTTACTGTGTGCGCTTGCTGCTGAATAATGTGTTGCATGGACTGACCTTGTCCATAACTGATTGGGTGCGCGTCCGTGATTTGTAACAGCAAGTGGTAGGTACCAGTCTCTATATTTCGGGTATTGATTTCGTTGGATAGACAAATATTGGAACAACACTGTTACTTGCATACGTCAAGAGTTATCTGGAGGTGGACACAGTGACTTTGGGCGTTTTACACAAGGTGAATACGGCCAGACTGCTGCAATTCGCAGACAAACTGGGATTCGAGCTGCCTCATTTTTTTTGACTAAAGGATAAATGATTAAAGAATTAGCTCAGCAACTAAACTTGCTGGATCAACTATCAGAAACTTTGGACACGGCAAAAGTTGAATTGCAAATGATGCAGCTTGAGCTCGAGGCGAGAGGGAAGGAAAGGGCAGCAGAAATAAAACAGTTGAGTTACGGTTAGGAGGTAAGAGAAGGAAAAGAACGAAGGGCTTTAGCAAGTGTGAAAGGAAACGAGAGAGATTGAAATTCAAAACTTCACACTTAAAAAGGAAAGCCAGCTCAAAAGGATGGAGATGGATACTAAAAGCAAGTATCGTGAGGACGAGAGTGGGAGTGAGGAACCCCACTGGGTAAAAGCTGAGTGAGAAACTGCTGAAGTATGTTCAAGTATTGCTTACATTTTCTGTGTGGAATGTCGAAGCCTTTTCATTTCATTTGAAAATGTCACGAAACAAATTCAGAGGCCAGTGGCAATGTGGTTTTCCTTGATCAAAATACGGCGACTGAACTCGTAGCATCACTATCAGAGGAGTAACTGCAGAATATGAAGTGGTGAAAACGCCATCTTAAGTGCATATGAGCTTGTACAAGAAGCCAACAGACACGTTTCAGGAATCTTGGAGGGTCCCTGGTCAAACTTTTATTGCGTTTCAAATGATCAAGCAGTGTAATTATGAGCGGTGGAAAAGAGCTTTAAAAATCCAGCAAGCCAACGATGCCCTGAGAGAGGTAAGTATTTTGCAGGAATTCAAAAATTCACTTACTGAAGCAGCGCAAAAACTTGTGAAAGAGTGGAGCGTTAAAACGGCGCTGAAAGCAGCTGAAGTGGCCAATGAATATGAGCTGATCCACAAAACACGATTTC
>NW_025154028.1:0-1421 GCF_004010195.1 Chiloscyllium plagiosum | reverse complement strand
CAGCTGAAGAGATAGTGGAGACGTTTGTGGTTTATTTAAGGAATCATTAGAATCAGGGAGCACCCAGAGGAGTGAAAACCGCTAATATGATACTCCTGTTCAAAAAGTCATTAAGGCAAAGGATGGAAAATGACAGATTGGTTAATTTAACCTCTTTAATCAGTATGATCCTGGAATCTACAGTGAATAATGAGATTTCTGAATGCTTGGAAGTGTTTGATCAAATAAGGCAAGGTCAGCATGGTTTCAGCAAGGAGCTCATGCCTGACAGATCAGCCAGAATCCTTGAAAACGTTGCAAGCTGGTTAGACGAGGGCCAGCCAATAGATCTACCTATGTGGACTTCAAGAATGCCTTTGACAAGTTGTCGCACAGGAGGCTACTGAGTAAATAATGCCCATCGTATTGCAACAAAGTGCTAGCATGGATAAAAGCTACCACATCTTTACCACATCACCACAGCCATTTCTCTTTCCTCAGTGCCTGAATACAGAACCGACTGATCCTGCATGGGCTCCAGACTACATTCAGACCAACACAATTTGGATCTGAACAGCATAGGCAGTACCGACTACAAATTCAAAACCTCCAGAAATGGTTCTCCTTCGGGAGCCTCCTCTCCACACTTGCTGACATGCGCCACCATCTAATCTCTCTACATTTAGCCCTGGCTCAGCTCATGGCCACACTGTCTCAGAACTGCAAAGGATCTCTTCTATTTTACATCTTCAGAAGAATTTTCACACTAAACAAATGCTTTAACAACACCATACTGGACATTACAAACTGAAAGTACAACAAACTTTCAAGTACCTACCTCAATGTTTCGGATTCATCGACCATTCCAGAAGCTTGCCCCAGCCACCAGAACAGCTCAGTCGCCATTAGCCATTTGGCCGGTACAGCCACCACCACCGTGGCGAACAATGATGTTACTTCCATCCCATCCGCCTGACCACTTGCAGCTGTGGCTGACCATGCCAACTCAGCGACTGACAGCCAGCCATCTGCCTCCGCGACCACTACTCGATCTGCCACCACCACAACCGCAGTAAGATCCACCGCCGTCAAAACTAACGTGAGGCCCAAGTGGAAACATTACTTCTGCCCACCATTGTTGCTGCCACTTCTGCCCACACTGAAGCCATTCACCTGAACACCGCCGTCAGAATGGCTGACGACACGCATTTTGCCACTTCCGCCCCCACGGATCCCTCAGTCACATCTTGCACCCTTCCGACGGACAGGTTGAGTGTCACTTCGAAATGACGTCAGCCACGGTTTGTTGACTACCAATCCTATACCAGTTTTAATGTCCATCCCCACACTCAGCTGCAGACTAGGTCTTAGCTCCCCGCCCTATGTTATGGCCATCCCCACAGACTTCTTCCTCACTGAGGATGAATGATCAGTTCACATCA
>NW_025154027.1:0-1421 GCF_004010195.1 Chiloscyllium plagiosum | reverse complement strand
CACACTCTGCTGTTCCTGGACTCACTGCCCACATACTGCTGTTCGAGGACTGACTGCCCACACACTGCTGTTCCAGAGTCACTGCCCACACATTCTTGTTCCAGGACTCACTGCCCACACACTGCTGTTCCAGATTTACTGCCGACACTCTGCTGTTCCTGGACTCACTGCCCACACACTGCTGCTCGAGGACTCAATGCCCACACACTGCTTTTCCGGACTCACTGCCCACACACTGCTGTTCCAAACTCACTGCCCAAACACTGCAGTTCCAGGACTCACTACCCACACACTGCTGTTGCAGACTCACTGCCCACACACTGCTGTTCAAGGACCCACTGCCCACACATTGTTGTTCCAGGAATCACTGCCCACAAACTGCTCTTCCAGCCTCACTGCCCACACATTGCTGTTCTAGATTCACACCCAGAGACTACTGTTCCAGACTCACTGCCCAAACACTGCTTTTCCAGGACTCACTGCCCACACACTGCTCTTCCAGCCTCACTGCTCACACATTGCTGTTCCAGGTCTCACTGCCCACACACTGCTCTTCCGGGACTCACTGCCCACACACTGCTGTTCCGGACTCACTGCCCACACACTGCTGTTCCAGGACGCTCTGCCCACACACTGCTGTTCTAGACTCATACCCAAACACTGCTGTTCCAGGACTCGTTGCCTACACACTGCTGTTAGAGGACACCCTTCCCACACACTGCTGCTCGACGACTGACTGCCCACACACTGCTGTTTCAGACTCACTGCCCAAACACTGCAGTAGCAGGACTCACTGCCCACACACTGCTGTTCCAGTTTCACTGCCAACACACTGCTGCTCGAGACTCACTGCCCACACACTGCTGTTTCAGCCTCACTGCCCAAACACTGCTGTACCAGGACTCACTGCCCACACAATTGCTGTTCCAGACTCACTGCCAACACACTGCTGTTCCAGGAGTCACTGCCCACACACTGCTGCACTAGGACTCACTGCCCACACTCTGCTGCTCGAGGACTGACTGCCCAAACACTACTCTTCCAGACTCACTGCCCACACACTGCTGTTCCAAACTCACTCCCCACAAATTGCTGTTCCAGGGCTCACTGCCAACACACTGCTTTTCCAGACTCACAGCCCACACATTGCTGTTCCAGGACTCACTGCCCACACACTGCTGTTCCAGACTCACTGCCCACACACTGCTGATCCAGACTCACTGTCAATATACTGCTGTTCCAGGACTCGCTGCCCACACACTGCTGTTCCAGGAATCACTGCCCACACACTGCTGCTCAAGGAATGACTGCCCACACACTTCTGTACCAGGACTCACTGCCCACACACTGCTGCTCAAGGAATGACTGCCCACACACTTCTGTACCAAGACTCACTGCCCACATACTGCTGTTCTAGACTC
>NW_025154026.1:0-1421 GCF_004010195.1 Chiloscyllium plagiosum | reverse complement strand
ACAGTCTGAATATACCACCCTCAATCTCCCAACCGTCTGAATATAACATCCCCAATCTCCCAACAGTCTGAATATATCACCATCAATCCCCCAACAGTCTGAATATAACACCGTCAATCTCCCAACTGTCTGAATATAACAGCGCCAATCTCCCGACAGTCTGAATATAACACTCTCAATCTCCCAACTGTCTGAATATAACAACCCCAATCTCCCAACAGTCTGAATATACCACCCTCAGTCTCCCAACAGTCTAAATATAACATCCTCAATCTCCCAACAGCCTGAATATAACAACCCCAACCTCCCAACAGTCTGAATATATCACCATCAATCACTCAACAGTCTCAATATAACACCATTAATCTCCCAACTATCTGAATATAACAACCCCAATCTCCCAACTGTCTGAATATAACACGGTCAAACTCCCAACTGTCTGAATATAACATCATCAATCTCCCAACAGTCTGAATATACAAGCCTCAATCTCCCAACAGTCTTAATATAACACCCTCACTCCAAACTGTCTGAATATAACAACCCCAATCTCCCAACTGTCTGAATATATCACCATCAACCTCCCAACTGTCTCAATATAACACCATCAATCTCCCAACTCTCACAAAATAACAACCCCAATCTCCCAACAGTCTGAATATAACACCATCAATCGCCCAACAGTCTGAATATAACAACATCAATCTCCCAACTGTCTGAATATAACAACCCCAATCTCCCAACAGTCTGAATATAACAACCCCATTCACCCAACTGCCTGAATATAACACCCTCAATCTCCCAACTGTCTGAATATAACAACCCAAATCTCCCAACAGTCTTAATATTTCACCTTCAATCTCCCAACTGCCTGAATATAACACCCTCAATCTCCCAACTGTCTGAATATAACAACCCAAATCTCCCAACAGTCTTAATATTTCATCTTCAATCTCCCAACAGTCTGAATATAACACACACAATCTCCCAACAGTCTGAATATACGATCCTCAATTTCCCAACAGTCTGAATATAACACCATCAAACTCACAACTGCCTGAATATAACACCCTCAATCTCCTAACTGTCTGAATATGACAACGCCAATCTCACAACAGTCTGAATATAACACGGTCAATCTCCCAACAGTCTGAATATAACAACCCAAATCTCCTAACAGTGTGAATATACCACCCTCAATCTTCCAACAGTCTGAATATAACACCCTCAATCTCCCAACTGTCTGAATATAACACCATCAATCTCCCAACTGTCTGAATATACAGGCCTCAATCTCCCAAGTCTGAATATAACACCCTCACTCTCCCAACTGTCTGAATATAACAACCCCAATCTCCCAAAAGTCTGAAGATATCACCCTCAATCATCCAACAGTCTGAACATACCACCCTCAATCTCCC
>NW_025154025.1:0-1421 GCF_004010195.1 Chiloscyllium plagiosum | reverse complement strand
TAGCCTCCAACCGTTGAGTATGATTCCTCCAAGACGGTCTTTGAGATACACAATAATACAGAATGGCCTACTAGAAACTGAGAGACAAGTTCTGCACCCATGAAAGTGGTCTCACCCGTGATCTTGCATTCATGCCACATTACGTGTCATCCCATAATACAGTACTGACCTTGTAAAATCTTTCTTACCATTTTGTTTTGAGACCATCGCCTTTATATAGTATTATGATCTCTTTTCCTTAATTAATTTGTCGAGTTTTGGATAACTTGTTAGTTTCGTTAGACCCTTGGCATGCAACTGTTCTCCCTATCATTTCAATCAGCCATTTGGTTTGTCATCGGCACAACCATTTTTTTAATGTTTTGTCATTTTGTCTCTGCCTCAATCAACCGAATTATCCCATCACATTTTATACAGCAGTCGATACTTTCTTCACAGCTTCGCACACTTTTAAACATCTGCAGAGACTAATTATTGAGCCAATCGAAATGTTATGTCTGCTTACAAAATCTATGCTTGTGATTTCAAATAAATCAGTTAGACTATACCCTGGAATCGTGTGACTTATGACCTCGAATTATCAGTTTCGGAGACTATGTGTGAGTATGGTATTGATACTGCAAATATTCGTCTGTGTGTCAACTGTTAGTGTGGCATACATTTTGTGCATGTACCTCCGTTTCTGTTGTACCTGTCGAATTGAGGTAGATTCTGTATGTATCAATCTCTAAGACATCTCTGTGACTGTGAGTTTGGATTGGGTGTGTAAATATTTGTCTCTGGAATTATCTATGACTGTGGGATTCAAATGCCAACATCAGCATCTGATGATGGAATTGATCCTGTAAATATTCGTCTCTGGTACTCCCGATGAGCCTGGGATTCATCCTGGAAATATTCGTCTCTGTGCGACCTTCGAATCTATGATTTATCCTGTAAATATCCGTCTCGTTGCTATCTGTGAGCGTGGAATTGGTCCTCTAAACATCCGACGATGCGCCATATTTGAGTGTGTGATTGATCCTGCAAATATCCGTCTCGTTGCTCCCTATGAATGTGAAATTGACCCGCAAAATATCCATTTATGTGCGACATTTGAGTGTGTAATTGATCCTATAATTATCGGGTTCTGTGTGAACTGCTCGTATGGAGTTGATTCTGTGCATTTCAACCTGTGGTGCAAAAGTGAATCTGACTTTAATTCCTTCTTCAGCAATGTTTGGTCATATTTGTGATTGCAACGTTGATTTTCTAAAAAAATAACCTCTGTGAATGTGAGTGTCGGATTGAACCTCCACATATCAATCTCTAGCATTATCTCGGAGCGCGGGGTTTCCTTAGTTCATATAATTCCTGAGTGTTGTGCAGTTAAAGGCGTGCACTGTATTTTTAAGAAAGAGAGAATGCAGTTTTACACTGAT
>NW_025154024.1:0-1421 GCF_004010195.1 Chiloscyllium plagiosum | reverse complement strand
GACATGTACCACCACCTCTGGCTCGTCACCCTCGTCCTTGAGGATTTCCTGCACTCTGTCTGTGGTGTCTTTAACCCTTGCACCAGGAAGGCAACACACCATCCTTAAGTCCCGCCTGCTGCCACAAAAACCCCGGTCAGTTCCTCTCACTATAGAGTCCCCTCTTACCATGGCTCTGTGCGATGTCCGACTCTTCCGCACTGTCTCCACGCCAACTTTTGATTGACAGACCTGGCCGCCTCACGGACTGGCAGTGTCATCTGTCTCTACTGTTTCCAAAAGATTCAACTTGTTCCTGACAGGTACTTCCCCCAGGGTCTCTTTCACCTGTCTCCTCTCTGCCTTCCACATCGTCTGCTCTCTTCTGCTCTCTTCTGGTATGGTCAGTGTAATAACCGCCCTGAAAGTCTTGACCAGAAAGATCCCGTTCTCTCGGATGAGCCTAAGGTCCTCGAGTTCTTTCATCAGTGTTGCAATGTGCTCTGTCAGTAGCTGAATGTGCAAACACTTTCCACACTTATACGAGTTAACACAGAGAAAGTGCTGCACTGTCAGTGGTTTATCACAGAGAAAGTGCTGCACTGTCAGTGGGTTATCACAGAGAAAGTGCTGCACTGTCAGTGGGTTATCACAGGGAAAGTGCAGTACTGTCAGTGGGTTATCACAGAGAAAGTGCTGCACTGTCAGCGAGTTATCACTGGAAGTGCTGCATGGGCGGTGGGTTATGACAGGGAAAGTACTGCACTGTCAGTGAGTTATCACTGAAATGCTGAACTCTCGGCGGGTTATCGCAGGGAAAGTGCTGCACTGTCGGTGGATTATCACAGAGAAAGTGCTGCACTGTCAGCAGGTTATCACAGAGAAAGTCCCACATTGTCGGCGAGTTATCACAGGGAAAGTGCTGCACTGTCAGTGGGTTGTCTCACTTCTTTCATCAGTGTTGCAATGTGCTCTGTCAGTAGCTGAACATGCACACACTTTCCACACATATACGAGTTATCACAGAGAAAGTGCTGCACTGTCGGCGGGTTATCACAGAGAAAGTCCCACATTGTCGGCGAGTTATCACAGAGAAAGTGATGCACTGTCGGTGAGTTATCACAAGGAAAATGCTGCACTGTCGGAGGGTTATCACAGAGAAAGTGCTGCACTATCGGTGGGTTATCACAGAGAAAGTGCTGTACTGTCGGTGGGTTATCACAAGGAAAATGCTGCACTGTCAGAGGGTTATCACAGGGAAAGTGCTGCACTGTCGGTGGGTTATCACAGAGAAAGCGCTGCACTGTCTGTGAGTTATCACAGGGAAAGTGCTGCACTGTCAGTGGGTTGTCTCACTTCTTTCATCAGTGTTGCAATGTGCTCTGTCAGTAGCTGAACGTGCACACACTTTCCACACATATACGAGTTATCACAGAGAAAGT
>NW_025154023.1:0-1421 GCF_004010195.1 Chiloscyllium plagiosum | reverse complement strand
AATGGTCTCTAAATTGGCCAAGGAAGACACTCAGTAGCATCAATCTGCTCTGAAGTCTTAAAGGATAAACCCGGACAGAACACTGGGCACCAGGGTCAGTATTGGAAAAGGGAATGGGAAACACAAGTCCTGTTGTCCCTGCAGAGACCTCCTTCTTAACATCTGAGAGCTTCTGACAACATTGACAGAGGTTTTCCACAGACTGCACAGAAACATCGGGAAATGAGTAGGCCAATCAACACATTGAGCCTTGCCCCATTCCAGCTCAATGCAGTTTTCCCAAACAATATACACATCCCGCAACATGATTAACCATCGGAAAAATATAAAAATAGGAACTACAGTAGTAGAATGTTCTACCCCATTCAATACAACGACAGCTGATCCTTTATCTCCACACCATAAACCTGTTATCGCCACCCTTTTACTGTCTAGAAATCCTTGTGTATAATTAGTGCCTTAGTTTCCACAGCCTGATCTGGGATAGAATTCCTTCGGTTCACCAGTCTCTGAGTGTAGACATTTATTCTCATCTCAATGCAGTGTGGTTAGTCTGCACCGTGGTGTTAGACCGTGGTGTTAGACATCTCAGCCAGGGGAATTATAATCCGTGTTTCCAATCTGTCTCACCCTGTCAGAGTTTGATATATCTCACTGTGATCACCATTCATTTTCCTAAACACCATGGAATACAGGCCCAGTCGCGTCAATCCCTTCTCCGACAACATGCCTGTCATCCCAGAGATCAGTCTGGTCATCCTTCACTGCACTCTCTCAATGTCAGCTTTGTCCTTTATTAGGTAAGAAGAACAAAACTGCACACAGTACTATACAATGTTCGAGATGGGGTCTCACCAAGGCCCAGCAGCAGTAAGACAACCTTACTCCTGGACTCAAACCCCCCTGAAATGAAGGTCAACACATTATTTATCTTACTAACTGCTTTCTGTTCCTGCAATATTGCTTTCAGTGACTGGTGTACAGGGAGATCCAGATCATTTTCAATGTTACAGCTCCCCACTTGCTCTGCCTATATACATTGGGCAGCGTGCCAATGCCATTCCCAGTATTGAATTCTGCATTCAGAACTCATTGCCCGACATGGACCTCGGAGGCTGCGCAGGCAGAAACAAATAAAGGAGCATAGGTCCGTTTATATATCAACATTTTAGAACCAATCCATTTTCAAATGGTCGGTTGCTGTTCTATTTATCCAACGAATCGCACAACGTCACATCTACCCATACTGCTCTATATCTGCCAAACATTCACTCCACTTATCTCAATCAATTTAGAGCTTTTCTACATCCTCCTCACCCACTGACAATCCTACATGTTTTATTGCTGTCAGAGGGCTGGGAAATATTGCATTTGGTTCCCTCAACCACATATTGGATGTGTGTAAGGAATAGTTGGGGCCC
>NW_025154022.1:0-1421 GCF_004010195.1 Chiloscyllium plagiosum | reverse complement strand
TGTTGGAACATTACAGTCTAATGTAATCAAATTATCATCCATTTTTGGATCATTCCAGTCTATTGTTCTAAGAATCACTTCGATCTCCCTCTGTCTGTAGCTGCTGAGGCCAATCCTGTCGAGAATAATGCTGCCACTGATACTGTGTGATAACAGGTAAATGGAAAGTCCTTTTAATAGAAGACGTAACCATCCTGTGATATAGTTATGGTCCATGGAGACTGACCTCAATCACAGTTACTTAACACAAAAGATCCAGTTAACCCTTTTCACTACAACACTTACATCTCATAATAATATTTGGTCAGGGTGAAATGTTGATATTCTTGACTGTGGGGCTTTTAGCACATCTCCAATCGGCAATTTAGAGACGAGAGAGAGACATTATGCTTTTTCTACACGAGCTGGTGATTCTACTTGATCTTAGCAAGGTAGAAAGCGTTAGGTTCCTCAAAATGTCTCATTGTGATCATCAAACCTGTTGCATCCTTTTGGTTTATTCGTTTACGTTAAACTTCATTCTTTACCTTACCATTATTTAATGTATTGAGTCGGCAAATATATATTTTTTATGAGAAGGTACTGCAGTGGTGTAGGCGGTGTGGATACGGTCTGCTCCTTATGGTAATTGCGGCTGTATCCAGGTCCTGTGGGATGATGGTCTGTTTAGGCGTGTGTGATGGTCAATCTGTAACAGAATAAAGATTCATAGTTTCAACTTTTACCATTTTGTGTTGGAGTCTCAACAGGGTTGGAAGGAATTAAATCTCTCTCGGCTGCTACGCTCTCTCTCTCTCTGGGATTTCCCTCAGAATTGTATTTTGATGTTCTTCCCTCCTGGGTTGAAGAATTGTATGGGAAACAATCTGTTTTTTGAATTTGATTTTTGCCAAGTGTGTGTTTATGCGATGTTGCCATCATGGAGCTGTTACTGTTTAGTCGTTAAATAACCTGTTATTCTGTTAAGTTTTTCAGTAGAATTAAGATATTCCAAGTTCATGTTGCTGTCGTTGTGTTTATCTGCAGTGTTCTAATAAATTGTCCTTTGCTTCATGTCAAATATGTTGACCAAGTGAATTGTATTTAAAACAGACCACCTCGCCTTTAAGATAAGAAAATTTTCGGGTCAAGGCTACCGTCTCCATGTACTTTGAGGAGGTCGACCTGGCCCATAACAAAATGGACGGATATTTACGTTTTAATTGGTTAATTACTTAATAGACAACATGTTGCAGGAATACCAGTTTTAAGAATAGAATGGGCCGAGCTGGAATGGTGATAGTTATAGCAGGGGTTACACAGGACACTCAATCCGACGCACAGATCCAGCTCGGAAACCTATGATCCCAGATGAGATATCTGTTCACTCTGGAGTACTGTGCAGCACCGGCCTAACACAATCCACCAATCTGTCCAGGATG
>NW_025154021.1:0-1421 GCF_004010195.1 Chiloscyllium plagiosum | reverse complement strand
CCTGGGCAATGTGAAGGCCATGCTATTACCCTGAGCAATGTGAAGGTCACACTATAACCCAGACCAATGTGAAGGCCACACTATAACCCAGGGCAATATGAAGGCCACACCATAACCCTGAGCAATGTGAAGGCCACACTATAGCCCTGAGCAATGTGAAGGCCACACTATAAAACTGGGTAATGTGATGGCCACACTATAACACTTTGCAATGTGAAGGCCACAGTATAACCCTGGGAATTGTGAAGCCAAAATTTAACCTTGGGCAATGTGATGGCCACACTATAACGCTGTGCAACGAAGGCCACAGTACAAACCTGAGCAATGTGAGGGCCACACTATAACCCTGTGCAACGAAGGTCACACTATAACCCTGGGCAATGTGAAGGCCACACTATAACGCTGGTAAATTTGAAGGCCACGCTATTACCCAGAGCAATATGAAGGTCACACTATAACCCAGACCAATGTGAAGGCCACACTATAACGCTGTGCAATGTGAAGACCACAGTATAACCCTGGGCAATGTGAAGCCAAAATTTAACCCTGGGCAATGTGAAGGCCACACTATAGCCCTGGGCAATATGAAGGCTAAGCTATAACCCTGACCAATGTGAAGACCACAATATAACCCTGAGCATTGAGAAGGCAACACTATAACCCTGAGCAATGTGAAGGTCACACTATAACTGTGAGAAATGTGAAGGCCACACTGTAGCACTGACCAATGTGATGGCCACACTATAGCCCTGAGCAACGTGAAGGCCGCATTATAACCCTGGACAATGTGAAGTCCACACTATAACCCTGGGCAAAGTGAAGGCCACACTATAACCCTGGGCATTGCGAAGGCCACACTATAACGCTGGGCAATGTGAAGGCCTCACTATAGCCCTGGGCAATGTGAAGGCCACAATATAACCCTGAGCATTGAGAAGGCAACACTATAACCCTGACCAATGTGAAGACCACACTATAAGCCAGGGCAATGTGAAGGCCACACTGTAGCACTGACCAATGTGATGGCCACATTATATCCCTGGACAATGTGAAGTCCACACTATAACCTTGGGCAAAGTGAAGTCCACACTATAACCCTGGGCAATGTGAAGGCCACACTATAGCCTTCGGCAATGTGAAAGCCACACTATAGCCCTGTGCAACGGAGGCCACACTATAACCCTGAGCAATGTGAAAGCAACGCTATAGCCCTGAGCAATGTGAAGGTCACACTATAACCGTGAGCAATGTGAATGCCACACTATAACCCTGAGCAATGTGAGGTCCACACTATAAAGCTGAGCAATGTGAAGGTCACACTATAACCATGAGCAATGTAAAGGCCACGCTATAGCCCTGAGCAATGTGAAGGCCAGCTATAGCTCTGGTCATTGTGAACGCCACACTATAACCCTGAGCAA
>NW_025154020.1:0-1421 GCF_004010195.1 Chiloscyllium plagiosum | reverse complement strand
TTCCTCCATCGCTGTGTGTGAGCCTGTCCCTCCCTCGCTGTGTGAATGGGTGTCCCCCTCACTGTGTGTGTGTCCCTCCATCGCTGTGTGTGTGCGTGTGTCCATCCCTCGCTGTGTGTATGCATGTTGCCCTCACTGTGTGTGTGTGTCCCTCCCTCGCTATGTGTGTGTGCGTGTGTCCCTCCCTCGCTGTGTGCGTGTCCCTCCCTCACTGAGTGTGTGTCCCTCCGTCGCTGTGTGTGTGCGCGTGTCCCACCCTCGCTGAGTGCGTGTCCCTCCCTCACTGTGTGTGTGTTTGTGTCCCTCCCTGGCTGTGTGTGTGTGTGTCACTCCCTCGCTGTGTGTGTGTCCCTCCCTCGCTGTGGGCGTGTCCCTCTCTCGCTGTGTTTGTGCATGTCCCTCCCTCCCGAGCTGTGTGCGTGTCCCTCCCTCGCTGTGTGTGTGTGTGTGTGTGTCCCTCCCTCGCTGTGTTTGTGTGTGTCCCTCCCTCGTCGTGTTTGGGTGTGTCCCTCCCTCACAGTGTGAGTGCATATCTCTCATTCTTGCAGTGTGTGCGTGTTACCCTCACTGTGTATGCGTATGTGCGTGTGTGTGTGTTCCTCCCTCGCTGTGTGTGCGTGTCCCCCTCACTGTCTGTTTGTGTTCCTACTTCGTTGTGTTTGTGCGTGTTCCCCTCAGTGTGTGTGTGTGTGTGTGTGTGCGCACGCGTGTTCCTCCCTCACTGTGTGTGAGCCTGTCCCTCCCTCGCTGTGTGTGAGAGTGTCCCCCTCAGTGTGTGTGTGTCGGGGGGGGGTGCGTGTTCCACCCCTCGATGTGTGTGAGCCTGTCCCTCCCTCGTTGAGTGCATGTGTGTCCCTCTTTTGCTGTGTGTGCATGTCTCTCCCTTGCTGTGTGTGTGTGTCTCCCACTCGCGGTGTGTGCGCATGTATCCCACTCGCGGTGTGTGCGCATATTCCTCCCTCGCTGTGTGTGTGTGTCCCTCCCTCGCTGTGTGTGTGTGTCCCTCCCTCGCTGTGTGTGTGTGGGTGCGTCCCTCCCACGCTGTATGTGCGTCCCTCCCTCGCTATGTCTGTCTGTCCCTCCCTCCCTGTGTGTGTGTCCCTCCCTGGCTGTGTGTGTGTCTCTCCCTCGCTGTGTGCGTGTCCCTCCCTCGCTGTGTGTGTATCCCTTCGTAGCTGTGTGTGCGTGTCTTTCCCTCACTGTGTGCGTGTCCCTCCCTCACTGTGTCTGAGCGCGTCCCTCCCTCGCTGTGTTTGTGCACGTCCCTCCCTCGCTGTGTCTGTGCGTGTCCCACCCTCGCTGTGTGTGTGTGTGTGTCCCTCCCACGGTGTGTGTGTGTGACGCTCCCACGCTCTGTGTTTGTGTCCCTCCCACGCTGTGTGTATGTGTGTGTCACTCCTACGCTGTGTGTGTCCCTCCCA
>NW_025154019.1:0-1421 GCF_004010195.1 Chiloscyllium plagiosum | reverse complement strand
GTGATTTCTTAATCCCACATGTCCCGCCCATGCGCTTCTCCATCTACTCTTCCCCGGAACACCTTTGGGCTGCCACACTACTGTTACCACTCTCGCAGAAAGAGTATGAATAACAGCGAAAACAGGACACGATTGGTACCCATTTCATTGTAGTGAAAAGGTCACAATGTGTTTCTGACATTTATTACTTTCTTCACGGATGAGCATTAATGGTTTGTGAAACATTAAATTCTGTTTGTCATGCAAAACCTGTTAATCAAACTATGGGTGATTTATAAATAATTCTCCCTTCTGTTGCATATTTTGTGCCACACCCAGACTACCGTGTGTTGTTCTGGAAACCGCATATTACAGGAGGGATATAACTGTCCTGCAGAGTGTGCACAGGACATTGACCGGGATATTCAATGTGACATAAGTTGCCGGCTTCAGCATTAACATAAGTGAATGAGGGAAGCTTTCAATCTTGAGTTCGATGATCATCTCACTGAAGTTCTGATCAGGCATGATGGGCTGAGTGTTCTAACTCTTTTGATAGAACATTTATAAAGACTGGTGAATTTAGTACGTTTATCAGTGTTGTAAACAGCGTTCAGAGGAAAATCTGCAGACCAGTTCAGAATCATCTAGTGGCTTTCCTGAGAGGACAGTCAGAAAGTGTTTCCATTGAAACAATTAACACTGAGCACGTAGGTACATTTGCCACTGACGTTGAACAGAAACGACAGTGAAACGAGGACAATTTGGTGAATTAGGCGAGTTGCACCTTTTGATAATCATCACGAATATGCAGGGTGGAATGACGTTGCTCACTGCTGTTGTCACTCTGTAAATTGCTGTAATTTGTCAGATAAGAGCCTCCGTCACTTTGACCTGCCCCCACTGATTCCAACAGTTTTAGCTTCCAGAATAAAAAAAAAAGTAGCCTGTTTCAGTCCTTTGTCCAGTCCAAAGACAATTAGTTTATCATTTGGGGAAAAGGAGGCCTGTTTGTCACAGGTCTGTCATTCACTTTTTTTTACCACAATCTCGCTTTGTAACGTTTCATTTTATGTTTTCTTTAAAATGGAGTTTACCTTTTTGGCCAGGTCATACCAGTGTACTCACCACCCATATGGTCTCAAATGACAGTCACTAGCGAGTTTTCTTTTCTGACCACAGTGATTTATAAAAGTCTCATAAATTTTGAATGATATGAAAATGACTTCATAGGAAACTGAGAAACAGCAACAGAGGACCGTCCCCATGCACAATATTAGAGAAAGTGAAAAACAGAATTTAGTTTCGAGAAAACAAATTTTAGCGGTAACAGAAGTGAAATGTAATGCGCAGAGAGGACACTTGATTGAAGAGGATTTCATCTTACACTGGTAATGCTCTGTCTCTAACACTCACTGGAAACACAACGGACAGATTTACTT
>NW_025154018.1:0-1421 GCF_004010195.1 Chiloscyllium plagiosum | reverse complement strand
TATCACCCGCTTTTCAAAAGTTCGCTTTTCGCCATTTCCCTTTCGGAATGACTTACATTATGACCTAGTTTCGCTAACCAAAAGAAATCCGAACAGGATTTTCACTTTTACGAAGAAAGTCGATAATTTTCCCATATAAATCAGTGCTACTGCACGTTACACCATATCCGCTTGTGAACGGTTTTGTAGGAACACTCTACTTAGAAATAGTGAGGGAAAACTGTGTATATCTAAGATCATGTTGAAAGCGATTTGCTTCCCTCTGTCTGTCCTTTCTAAGTGTGGTCATCTTCTTATATTCATTAATTAGATATGGGTATCTCTGACTGGGGCAGCATTATTCACTTTTCCAGTTGCCCTTGAGAAGACCTTGAGCCACTGTAGTCCACGTGTTTGATCTGATTTGGTTTCGTTTATTTTAGTCAAATGTACAATGGAAAGGTTTGTTTTTATTGTAGTGCAGGCACAGACCCTAAACAAGAAAACAGAGATCACAGGGTCCTTGGACAGAGTGAGGCACACAAGGTTACAGCTTCACAGGAGGTAGGCGAAGTAAGATCGACATTAGTAAGGTTAATGTTATTTGAAAAGTGAGAGATGTCAATTTGTCAGTTTAATAATGGTAGGGAAGGAAGTGTCCCTGAGCATGATGGTCCAGGTTTTCAAGCCTCTGTGTCTCCTCCCTGTTGGAAGAGGTTGTAGGAGATTAGCACTGTTTTGGGAGAGTTCTTTGATGTTGCCAGCCTGTGACAAGTACAAATAGACGAAAGGTTATCTTCCGTAATGGTCTGGACTGTGCAGACAACCGTCTGTAGTTTTTTATGGACCTAGGCAGAGCAGTTACCATGTCAGGTCATTATGCACCCGAATAGAATGCTTTGAGTTGCCAGTATGCAGGGCACTGGGAGACGGGCGGTTTTAAAATAGTTAGATGCAACAATTGGCTTTTAAATGGATGCTCACGTTCTGGTTGCTGTTTTGACAACAACTGAAATTTAACTGATAATTTTAAATTATATCCTCTATACCAAAACCTTGTGGAGTGTATTGTATTGCCAACATCGAACCAATGAGCCATCACCTGCTTCAAACTAATAGAGAAGCCATCACCATCACAACGAAGGAGAAAGCGACAGAAACAAAGGGAAGGAGAGAGAGAACACAGCGAGGGAAACAGATGGACAGTCAGTCAAAGAGAGAAAGGAAACAAAACACGGAAACAAACAGTCACATTTGCAGGGAGAAGAGAAGATAATAGGTTCAGGGAAAGAAACAGAAGACAGGAAAAAGGAAAACACAGGGAAATAGGCAGTGTGAGAGAAACAGTGAGAGGCAAAGTTCACAGGGAGCTGGGGATAAGTCAAGGAGAGCTTAGGGGAATGGGAGGTGCTGGGGGTGAGGACCGGAGATATCTCGGCGTG
>NW_025154017.1:0-1420 GCF_004010195.1 Chiloscyllium plagiosum | reverse complement strand
ATAGTGAATCGATGGAATTCTCTGCCCAAGGAAGCAGTTGAGGCAGCTTCATTAAATACATTCAAGAGACAGTTGGATGGGTTTTTGCACAGTAGGGGAATGAAGGTTCATGGGAATAATGCAGGGAGGAGGAGCTAGATCAGTTATGATCTGAATGAATGGTGGGGTAGGCTTGATGGGCAGAATGGCCCACTCCTCCTCCTATTACTATAAAAATGTTTTTTTGATCTGACAACCTTGATCTGAACCTGGAGAGAGAGAGAGCTCCTCGTATTGCACGACAGGATGTGGGGGGTTGTGGGGGAAGAATCCGGTAATCAAAGAGTTTTTCTCTATTACTTCATTTTCCTGCGAAGATTGTGGGACCGCACTGGGAGCAGTGTGTACTGTATTGGACACTGTACTTACAGAAGGATGTTAATGTGTCGGGAACAGACCAGAGGAGGTTTACCCAGAATGAGGGCCCAGCCTGTGCCCTCTGGGGTTTAGAGCAGTCAGAGGTGGCTTCATTGACACAGCGAAGATCCTGAGGGGATTTGACCGGGTGGATGTGGAAAGGATGTTTTGTGGGAGAATCTCGAACTAGGGGTCATAGTTTAAAACAAAATGCACACCCATTTAAAACAGAAATGAGGAAACATTTTATTCTCTCAGAGGGTTGTGAATCTTTGGAATTCCCTTCCTCACAAAGGTAGTGGATGCAGAATCTTTCAAAGTATTTTTAAGGCCAAGGGAGATTCCATGATTCCCAAGGGGTTGAAAGATTATTGGGGCTCTGCAGGATTGTGGAGTGAAAGGTAAAATCTGATCAGCTGTGATCTTTTTGAATGGGAGAGGTGGGCTGGAAGGGCTGAGTGGCCTGCTGTTGGAATCTTTGTTTCTGAGTGGAATGCAGGGGAACGCTGTGATAAACAGAATGGGCTCAGCAGCAGCAGCTGGACAGTTACGGAATCACACCAACCACTTCCCACCCAGGAGCCAAACGGAGCTGGAAAAGAGAACCGGAAAAATTGTTCAAACTTACAAATTGCATTAAACTCCTGGGAAAAAAAAACCTAAAAGGTGATCATAACATTTCCAACACTCAATTGGATGGGCAAAGTCAGAGCTCACACAACACCAGCTCCAACAGGTCTGCTTGAAATCACAAGCTTTCGGAGCCCTGCCCCTCCACCAGGTGAAGTGGAGGGAAATGCTCAGGCACAGAACGTGTCGTCGGAAAGATATGGCAAGATAATTCCAGGGAATGAAGATTGTCAAGAGATAAGATTGTCAAAAGAGGTGAAGAAGAAATCTCTGCAGATGATTAACAGCATCAGACCGCGAGTGAGGTAGCAACAGCTGAATATCATGTGAAGGGAGAAGCTATGATCAGATTAATTTGGTGTGGGGATCTCTCTAGATCCAGTGTGGGGTGGGG
>NW_025154016.1:0-1420 GCF_004010195.1 Chiloscyllium plagiosum | reverse complement strand
TCGCTGTAATGCCATTGTTATCCATTATTGTTACCCAATTTGCCTGAGCTTGCACAAGTTTGTGAACCATTGAATATTTTTGTTCACCCTATATCCATGTCTCCCTGGTGTCTAAATCTCATATCGCTGAGTCTTAAATCCATCTACCTTATTGCAGCGACGTTGTCTATTAAAAAAAAACATAACTTACTCTTTCCTCCAATTTTTTGTCACAAATCTATTCACTGATGTACAATTTCATTTAAACTTCGTCCCATTCTTTTCCTTTTTGCTTGTCTTAAGCCACATTCTCATGCTGTTCCGATGAGACGCCTTTTGTCTTTGGATTTGGAAAGCTCCTTTCACCTGAACACTGTCTCTGCATCCTCTCTGTAAGTTGAAAGATCTGTTCATAAATCTACTGACATGATTGGCCAGGACACTGGTCCCAGCACGGTTCCAGTGGGACCATCCGAATAGATTATTTTTTAAATCAGTTATGGGATATGGTGACTCTGGCTGACCAGCCTTTCTTGCCCAGCCCTAGCTGCCCTTGAGTTGAGTAACTTGCTCGGCCATTTCAGAGGGTAATTGTGAGGCAACAACTTTGTTGTGGGTATGTCGTGCAGGCCACGTGAGGATGGGCAGATGTCCTTCTCGAAAGGACAAGTGTTTGGGTTTTTTGTACATCAGCAATGGTCTCATACTTATATGTGGATTGTTAATTACTATTTTTAAAACATTCATTTCAAATTCCACCATTTCTTATGGTGGGATTCCAACCTGCATCTCTTGAACATCAGCTGAGGTTTGGGATACATGCTCTAGCAATTATACCACTCGGCCATCACTTCACCTGCTTACAGGTTGCTCATTCCTGACCGGTTATATAAGTGCACGATGAAGCAAAACCTGTTCTTCCATATCAATTATGTGATCCTTATATCTTCCAACACTCTGGTGATATCACTTAGTCTCGCTCTTGCTCTTGCTTCGGCTCTCTCTCTCTCTCTCTCTCTCTCTATTGCAGCTACACCAGATCCTGAGCCAACAGAAGTCTCCACTCCAGAGAGATGAGGGAGCACAGGCCAGGGATGGAGACTGGGATTTTTCAGATCTCTATGGTGGTACTCAGTGCCATTTTTAATCCTACATCAGTCTAATTTCCCATTCTGTCTATTCCTCTGTCTCCTGTAGGTACTCAGGAAGGGTCATACTCAATTAACTTCCCAGCTGGTTCGTTTCTCGTTTTTCACCACATTGAAGGTGGTGGGCAGCCAGAGAGACAAATGGCAGGGAGATCTGGAGCCCTCAATAAATGGTGCAGGTAAGATCAATCACAGTGCACAGAACAGAGAGCAACGAGACGGCTCCAAACATCGGCTAACAAGACATGACATAGATATAATTCTGGAGGGGAGCCCAGAATACACACACACCC
>NW_025154015.1:0-1420 GCF_004010195.1 Chiloscyllium plagiosum | reverse complement strand
TCTTTTCCCTGGTTGGGGGAGTCCAGAATTAGATGGCATAGGTTTCGGGTGAAAGGGGAAGGATATAAAAGGGAACTAAGGGGCAACCTTCTCATGCAGAGGGTGCATGGAATGAGCTGCCAGAGGAGGTGGTGGAGTCTAGTCCAATTACAACATGTAAAAGGCATCTGGATGGGAAGGGTTTAGAGGGATATGAGCCAAGTGCTGGCAAATAGGACTAGATTAATTGAGAATATCTGGTCAGCATGGACAAGTTGGACCGTAGGGTCTGTTTCCATGCTGTACATCTCTATGACTCTATGCCTGTAAGTGACATTGTGATTATGTGCATGGACAAAGATTCCAGAGTCTGGATTTGTGAACCAGAGTTATGAGGCTAAATCCTTCAAAAGCAGGTGGACATTTAAATAAATAAATAATTTTCATAGTTATTATAATATGTTAAGGATAAAACCGGTGTTGTGTCACGGCTACAGCATATGGAAGTTCCTAGATACCAGTCTGCAAGGATAGACATGTTTGCAGTAAGTGCTTACAACTTGAGCTGCATCAGCTTAGAATTTATGGGCTGGAGGCTAAACCATATACTTTGACTTGGGGCCAGTTCCTTTCAACTATAAAACAAAGAATGCAACTCCTTTATTCAATATAGGAGCGGGACAGAAAGCTGTAAACCACAGGCCAGTTAGCTTGACATTTGTCATAGGGAAGATGTTAGAACCAATTATTAAAAACGACACAGCAGTGCACTTAGAGAAGGTAATCAGATAGATTTAACATGGTTCTTTGAAAAGACAATTATGCTTTATCAACTTACTTGTGTCACTTGAAGAGGTTACATGTTCTGTGGAAAAGGGGGTCTGATGGTTGCACATCACCTTAATTTCTAGAAGGCATTTGATAAGGAGCCACATCTAAGGTCATTGCAGAAACTAAGAACATATGGTTGAAAAGGGGGTAATAAATGGACATAAACGGAAGATTGGCTAGCCAAGAGAAAACAGAACATAGGGATAATTGTGCCACTTTCAAATTAGTGATATGTAACACATTGTGAGCCAGAGGGACCAGTGCTGGACCTTCAGCTTTATATAATTGATACAGAAAAAATGATGGAGTGACCAAATGATTTGGAGGTGCCGGTGCTGGACTGGGGTGTACAAAGTTAAAAATTACACAACACCAGGTTATAGTCCAACAGGTTTATTTCAAAGCACTAGCTTTTGTAACACTGCTCTTTTATCAGGTGGTTGTGAGTATAAGATTGTAAGATACAGAATTTATAGAAAAAGTTAACAGTGTGATGCAACTCAAATGATATATAGAAAAAGATCTGGATTGTTTGTTAAGTCTCTCATCCTTTAGAGTGACCATGTTGGTTTCATTTTGGGATTTACATATGAAAGAACTGAAATCAACA
>NW_025154014.1:0-1420 GCF_004010195.1 Chiloscyllium plagiosum | reverse complement strand
TGTAAATCTTTCACATCATCTTTCCGATAGGAAAGAGACCAGAATTGTATGCAATATTCCAACAGTGGCCTAACCAATGTTCAGTACAGCCTCATCATGACCTGCCAACTCCTGCACTTAGTACTCTGAACAATATAGGAATGCATGCCTAATGCCTTCTTCACTATCCTATCTACCTGCGACTCTACTTTCGAAGACATATGAACTTGCACTCCAAGGAGTCTTGATTCAGGAACACTTCGTAGGACCTTGCCAGGACCTGATCAGGTGTACCCTAGAACTCTGTGGGAAGCTAGGGAAGTGATTGCTGTGCCCCGTGCTGAAATATGTGTATCAGCGATAGTAACAGGTAAGGTCCCAGAAGACTGGAGGTTGGCGAACGTGGTGCCACTATTTAAGCAAGATGGTAAGGAAAAGCCTGGGAACGACAGACCAGTTCGCCTGACGTCAGTGGTGGGCACGTTGAAGGAGGCAATCATGAGGGACAGGATTTGCATGTATTTGGAAAGGCAGTGTCTAATTAGGGATAGTCAGCATTGCTTTGTGTGTGGGAAATCATGTCTCAAGAAATTGTTTGAGGTTTTTGAAGAAATAACAAAAAGGATTGACGAGGGCAGAGCGGTCAGTGTGAGCGATATGGACTTCAATAAGGTGTTCGAGAAGTTTCCACATGGGAGTTTGGTGAGCAAAGTTAAATATCATGAAATACAGGGAAAACCAGCCATTTGGATACAGAACTGTCTCAAAGCTAGAAAACAGAGGTTGTGATGGAGGGTTGTTTTTCAGACTGGAGGCCTATGACCAGTGGAGTGCCACAAGATCGGCGGTGGATCCACTATTTTTGTTATTTATATAAATGATTTCGATGTGAACATAGGAGGTGTAGTTAGTAAGTTTGCAGATGACACCAAAATTGGAGGTGTTGTGGATAGCGAAGAATGTTACCTCAGATTACAACGGGATCTGGATCAAATGGGCCAATGGGCTGAGGTGTGGCAGATGGAGTTTAATTTAGATAAATGTGAGGTGTTGCGTTTTGGGAAAGCAAATCTCAGCAGGACTTACACACTTAATGACATATTTTTTCTAGGGAGGGTTGCTGAACAAAGGATCTTTGGAATGCAGGTTCATAGCTCCTTGAAAGTGGAGTTGCAGATAGATAAGATAGTGAAGGAGGTGTTTGGTATGCTTGCGTTTACTGATCAAAGCATTGAGTACAGGAGTTGGGAGGTCATGTTCTGGCTGTACAGGACATTGGATAAACCACTTTTGGAATATTTCATGCAATTCTTGTCTCCTCCCTATCGGAAGGATGTTGTGTAAATAGAAAGCGTTAGAAAGGGTTTACAGGGATGTTGCCAGGATTGGAAGATTTGAGCTACAGGGTGAGGTTGAATAGGCTGGGGCTATTTAAAACTGA
>NW_025154013.1:0-1420 GCF_004010195.1 Chiloscyllium plagiosum | reverse complement strand
CCTCAGCCATGCATTTGTTGCACGATTGTGATCAGTTCAGTGTTCATAGGCTGAAGGGGAAACGTTGCCAAATTTGATGAAATGTACATGCGCACTTGGATATCTATGTAGCTGATCTGCCCTGCCCTGAGTTACTGATGCAATTGCAACCCTGAATTTGAAAAAAAATTTTGAAATTGCTTGAGTAATTAGTAGAGCAATTCAGTGCTTATTCTCTAACTGGGGATCAGTTAGCTTAGTTGGTGGGATGGGTAGTTTGCAATGCAGAGTGATCCCAAATGTGTGGGTTCAATTCCTGCACTGGCTGAGGTTATCATGAAGGACTCCACTTCTCAACCTCTCCCCTTGCCTGTGATCTGGTGAGTTTCAGGTTAAACTGCATGACACACAGAGGTAGCAGATAGCTTAAGACTAGAGAATTAAGGTGAATGTTCATTCCTGGAATAAAATTGCTTGCCAAAGACAGCCGATGGTGCAGTTAATCATTTGGATTAGGCATGTGATTGAATGTGGAAGTTGCTATTGGTGTGAATGCATACTGGCAAAGCAATTAAAGGTGTATGGACATCTAAATGAAAGGTACCGGTGAGGTACATAATATCATGGCATAACACCATTGAATCAAATCTACCAGGATCTGGGAGAGAAGTGAGAACGACCAATATTATTGGTTTCCTTGTGCATGGCCAAGGAGCAAAGGCTGGGAAAGGGGAAATCGAATTAAAGTATAGATATAGGAGTCATGCACGGCTCAAGGCATCAAAACGAGTTAAGACATACCTAAATACCTCAAAAATGAGACCTGCTTAAAATTACAAAGCAGGTCAAGACCAAATAGAAATATGATTGCAGTAAACGTACAGAATGGACACCTGCCATGAAACCCAGAAAGGGAGGGGATAATTCTAATCTATGTAGAGCAGAGACTCATAGAGCATTGCAAAGAAATGATCACTGCAAACATACAGAGTGGTGAATTGTCTTGTGATATACGGAGACATGATCATTGTGGAACATATAGAAGAACTGATTAGATTTACAAAAATGTGATCACTGTGAAATGCATCAACCTGGGTTTATTTTCAGATAGAATTACAAATATTGTGATGAGTTAAAAATCACACAACACCAGGTTATAGTCCAACAAGTTTATAAGCTTTCAGAGCACTGCTCCTTCATCAGGTGGTTGTGGAGTATAAGGTTGTAGGACACAGAATTTATAGCAAAAGTTTACAGTGTGATGGAACTGAAATTTTTATTGAAAAAGACCTGAGGTGTTTGTTAAGTCTCTCATCTTTTAGAATGGCATGTTGGTTTCAGTTCTTTTATATGTAAATTCCAGAACTTCCTTAAAGTTACATTCTCAAGTGAACTTTAACAATTGCCATGATTTGGAGGTGCCGGTGTTGGACTGGGGTGT
>NW_025154012.1:0-1420 GCF_004010195.1 Chiloscyllium plagiosum | reverse complement strand
ATTCTGACAGGAGGTCATAGCCTCAGGATTGGAAGGAGCAGATTTAGGACTGAGTTCCGAAGGACCTTCTTCACCCAGACGGATATTACTATTTGGAAAACTTTGCCCAGTGAAGAACTTGATGCTGGTACAACAAAGGTTTTTTTTATAGCTAAGAGCGATACTTCTTTTGAACAATAAATGAATAAGGGATAGAGTGAGAGGGCGAGTATGCGGATTTGAGTCTTTAGAAAGATCAGCAATGATGTCATTGAACGGCAGAGCAGTCTTGAAGGGCCGGACAGCCTACTCCTGCTCGTGCTTTTAGGTTTTATGCATTTATGTGTCACAAAAGCAGCGGTGCAGTGGGAAGACTCCATGGGGCGACTTGCGGGAGGTGTTGGGAGTGAAGGCAAAGTACAACAAGGTTTCCACTAGGGAATGGTCCCTGTGGATGGTGGCTGAAAATGTGTTGCTGGAAAAGCGCAGCCGGTCAGGCAGCATCCAAGGAACAGGACAATCGACGTTTCGGGCATAAGCCCTTCTTCAGGGCTCCTGTTCGATTCTCCTATTCCTTGGATGCTGCCTGACCTGCTGCGCTTTTCGAGCAACACATTTTCAGCTCTGATCTCCAGCATCTGCAGTCCTCACTTTCTCCCCTGTGGATGGTGGGTAGGGATGGGAGAGGAATATATGTGTGATGATGACATCTCGCGAGAGGTGGTGGAAATTTTTTTTAAATTGATGATCACTTGAAGCACCACTGCGAATACATTTGCCAACATTTATAGTTGCGCCATTGAGAGCATTCTGTCTGGATGTATGACTACCAGGTATGGCATCTGTACCAGTCAAGATCGGAGACACAGCGAGTGGTGAACTCGGCCCGGACAATCACAAAGGCCAACCTATTCTTTGTTTACATTTTCATTATACATCGATGCTACTTAACACTGCGATCTGCTTGTATTGATCGCAAGACAAAGCTTTCCACTGTGCCTCAGATCACGAGACAATAAATTCAATTCAATTCAATTGTGAAATGTCGACGAGATGGATTTTTGGAGCATCTCGTGGTGGAGCCAAGTAGGGAACAGGCAATACTGGATTTACAGTCGTGCAATGAGGCAGACGTGACAAGGGAGCTGAAGATGAAGGAACCCTTAGGAAGCGGTGATGATAACATGATGAAATTTACCCTGCAATTTGAGAGGGAGAATATACAATCAGAGGTAACGATTTTAAAGTTGAATAAAGACAATTACAGAGGCATGAGGGAGGAGCTGGATGACATTGGTGAGGAGAGGAGCCTAGCAAGAAAGCAAGAAAGTTGAAATACAATGGCAGGAGAGTCTGAGCATAATTCAGCAGACACATCAGAGACACATTGTGTGGAAAATGACGCATAGCCCAGGGAGAATGAGGCAACCATGGCTAACTG
>NW_025154011.1:0-1420 GCF_004010195.1 Chiloscyllium plagiosum | reverse complement strand
CTTGCTTCGATACTGAATACCCTGCTTCGATACCGAATAACCTGTTTCGATACCGAATACCCTGCTTCGATACTGAATACCCTGCTTCGATACTGAATAGTCTGCTTCGATACTGAATAACCTGCTTCGATACTGAAGACCCTGCTTCGATACTGAACACCCTACTTCGATACTGAATACCCTGCTTCGACATTTTTTAAACCGTTTCGATACTGAACAGTCTGCTTCGATACTGAATACCCTGCTTCAATACTGAACAGGCTGCTTCGATACTGAATAGTCTGCTTCGATACTGAATAACCTGCTTCGATACTGAAGACCCTGCTTCGATACTGAATACCCTGCTTCGATACTGAATACCCTGCTTCGTTGCTGAATACCCTGCTTCAATACTGAACAGGCTGCTTCGATACTGAATAGACTGCTTCGATACTGAAGACCCTGCTTCGAGACTGAATACCCTGCTTCGATACTGAATACCCTGCGTCGTTGCTGAATAACCTGCTTCGATACTGAATAGTCTGCTTCGATACTGAATTACCTGCTTCGATACTTAAGACCCTGCTTCGATACAGAACACCCTACTTCGATACTGAATACCCTGCTTCGACATTTTTTAAACCGTTTCGATACTGAACAGTCTGCTTCGATACTGAATACCCTGCTTCGATACTGAACAGGCTGCTTCGATACTGAATAGTCTGCTTCGATACTGAATAACCTGCTTCGATACTGAAGACCCTGCTTCGATACTGAATATCCTGCTTCGATACTGAATACCCTGCTTCGATACGGACTACGCTGCGTCGATTCTAAATAACTGGTTTCGATATTGAAAAACCTGCTTTGATACTGAAGAACCTGCTTCGATACTAAATACTCTGCTTCGATACTGAATACCCGGTTTCGATACTGAATAAACTGTTTCGATACTGAATAGTCTCCTTCGATACTGAATACCCTGCTTTGATACTGAATAACCTGATTCGATACTGAATAACCTGCTTCAATTTTGAATAACCTGCTTTGATACTGAACAGGCTCCTTCGATACTGAATAGTCTGCTTCGCTGCTGAATACCCTGCTTCGTTACTGAATAACTTGCGTCGATACTGAAGAACCTGCCTTGATACTGAATAACCTGATTTGATACTGAATAATCTACTTCGATACTGATTACCCTGCTTGGATACTGAATAACCTGCTTCGATACTGAATAACCTGCTTCAATTTTGAATAACCTGCTTCGATACTGAACGGTCTGCATCCATATGAATTGTCTGCTTCGATACTGAATAACCTGCTTGGATACTGAATAGTCTAGTTCAATACTGAATAGTCTCCTTCGATACTGAATACCCTGCTTGGATACTGAATAACCTGACTCGATACTGAATAACCTGCTTCGATACTGAATACC
>NW_025154010.1:0-1420 GCF_004010195.1 Chiloscyllium plagiosum | reverse complement strand
AAGTGCCATCGCTGTCAGGTAATACAGAACCTGATGCTTTCCATCACCGACACGTAAACCATTCCCAAACCCTTATTGATTCTTTATCAAATCGATCTCACACGAGTGCCCAAACATTGTTATAGCTCACGAAGATAATACACTGTTAATCAAGCCCCACTATTTCTGTACTTATTATCCAAATTATGCATTTTAAAAGATATCCAAAATTCCCAAAATCACATTCCTTTCAGACCCTGATTAGGTAAACAAAGAGGAACAGTCAGCATATAACCCTACTACAGTGTAGCTCACACTCCAGTAAGACAACAAGATGGAGGTGGAGTGGGACGCTCCAACAAGAGCTGCTCCAATCCATCAATTTATTTCACTTTTTCTGGTCCTTTTTCTTTTCCCCTTTTCCCCATTTCGGTGTTTTTGCCTGATGTAGAGCAGGCTGTAGGCACGAGGGGAGCTGGGACACCCGGTGAGTTGGCAGTGGGGACAGCCTGGATGAGATGCCCAAGGGGAGTGGGGACGGCCAGGGGGTGAGATGCCAGAGGGAAGTAGGATGGATGTTATACTGGGGAATGGTGCGGGTGATCAGTAGTTTGTGAGTCCGGTCAGACCATGTGTGGAAGTCCCTGCATTGATCTACTGTAGCCCTTTGTAGAAAGGCTGTCATGATTATCTTGTTAACTTTATTTCATTTTTTTCCAACTGATACTGTGAATAAGTGTAAGTAATGTAACATTTTTCCTTTTATTCCCCTTTATTTCTCTATTTTGTATCTAAAAACTGTCCCAAGGTAGTTTGTCCCGAAGGTGGTGACATTGCAAACTTTTAACTGTGCTCTTGTACTTGTGAAGTTGAGTACATGTGACAATAGACAATGTTCTAATTCTAATCTCTTAAAAATGGTCCCATATACATAGACAGACGGACAGGAAATAACATGGGTGTTAAGGATGGAGGGAAAACTGGTAAAGTAGTTGAGTGTTTTCTGTTCATGGGATGTGCTGAAATGGTTCTTGTGCTGGTCAGAACGCTGCTTCTCAGTCTTCTTTCTCCAGATGCTTCCACTGGTTTGCAAAGAGCACAGTGTGGCTGGTTCACGTCGAGAAGATCTCAGACTTAGTTATTGAAAGTCACAACTTATAGCAACTGTTGGAGAGCAAATGAATCGGTTTTGTTCAGGCTTAAAGTGTTTTTCATGGCAGAGAATAGAGAGAGCTCCTGAGCTCTACAGCATCTGAAAAGCTTCTCCCAAACCTCTTCACAACCTCAGGCTGTTTGGTTAACTGAGAAACAGTCACATGCTGGTTGTGAGGCAGGAGGCCTGTACTGTACATACCTAATTGCTAGGGCACTGACTAGTCAGCTACATGTACAGTCTAAAGTTCCATCAGTATGTAACCCCTTCACTCCAGTTCATCTGCAA
>NW_025154009.1:0-1420 GCF_004010195.1 Chiloscyllium plagiosum | reverse complement strand
AAACCATGTGATGCTATTGCTCAATGTCTCTGTCAGCTGCTTTCCGTGGCAAAGGTGTTCTGTTCTGTACCGTGCCGTTGCATCTGCTTCCCAAAGCTTCTTCAGTGGAGGAGTGGCAGTGGCAGCTGGAGCCCAGGAGCTCAACAACCCCCCGGAGCTGGAGGAAGGTCCGAGCTCCAAAAAGCGGGGAGTCCGGCTGGAGGCTGGATTTGCTCAAGGCTTGTATCTATTAACTTATTTAAATGGTACCTACTGTAGGGGGGTATGGTTTACATTAAAACCGGAGGGTCATGTCAGAATGTTTGTTTATATTTAGCAGTTGTAGTTGGTAAAATACACTCCCTGGAGGAGCACCTTCTATGATGCTGCATTTCTTGCCTTCTGCCCTTCCCCCATTTGTTATCTCTCATCTTGATTTTATATTTTTTTGGTCAAATTTGATTTCATATGAATCAGACTTGGTATTCACTGTGTGTTATTAATTTGTTTGTTCGAATATTGTCAGTCAAAATGAATGGGGTAATTTCATTTCTGATGTCAGAGTTTGACATTGAATGTGCAGGTGTGAATGCCAGTAAGTTGTGAAAATAAGTCAATAACTTGTGATTTTAAAGCAAAAAGAGCAGTTCACCACAATCAATGGCATTGTCTCATTTGAAGGTGATGAGTTGAGCCTGACCAACAAACCGTTTCATGCAGTCACCCAATTTAATTAAATTTTTCTTTAACTTAATTGAAGATAATAACTCTGGCATGCTTAAATTTATACAATTTGTTTATAAGACTTATTTATATGTCGATTGCTCTGCAACATTGGGGAGACTGGATGCCAACTTGCAGAACATTTCAGGGAGCAGCTCAAGGACCCCAAAACTAACCTGTGGCTGAATACTTTAACTCCCCCTCCCAATCCGTCAAGTGCATGCAAGTCCTGGGCCGCATCCTCCTCCAAGATCTAGCTACCTGACGCTTGTAGGAAGAACACTTCATCTTCCGCCTTGGGACCCACCAACTACATGGGATCAATGTGGATTTCATCAGCTTCCATATTTCCCCTCACCCTCACTCCCACACCACGCGCCTTGTCCCAGATCCAATCTTCCAACTCGGCATTGGCCTCTTGATCTGTCCTACCTTTTTATCTTGCTTCCCACCTATTCGCTCCACCCTCCTGTCTTACCTCTCCTGATCTCGCCACACCTCTATCGACCTCTTTCATTCACAGCTACCTCCTCTCCATCCCCATCCCCTTCCCAATTATCTCTCAGCCCCCTTGGACCAACCTTCATTCCTGATGAAGAACCTATGCTCTAAACCAAGACTGTGGTGAAGGAGCATCCTTAATAAGAAAGAGCTCCCAATTCAGATGTATTCCCCGTTTGTTTCTCCGTTCTTCTAGAAATAAGAAATGTCCTTTTCT
>NW_025154008.1:0-1420 GCF_004010195.1 Chiloscyllium plagiosum | reverse complement strand
CAGATAGAGAAACAGCACACTGAAGTGAGAATAAAGATAGAGAAACAGCACACCGAAGTGAGAGTACAGATACAGAAACAGCACACTGAAGTGGGTGTACAGATACAGAAACAGCACACAGAAGTGAGACTACAGATTGAGAAACAGCACACTGAAGTGAGAGTACAGATACACAAACAGCACACTGAACTGAAAATACAAATACAGAAACAGCACACTGAACTGAGAGTACAGATAGAGAATCAGCACACTGAAGTGAGAATACACACAGAGAAACAACACACCGAAGTGAGAATACAAATAGAGAAACAGCACACCGAAGTGAGAGTACAAATAGAGAAACAGCACACTGAACTGAAAGTACAGATACAGAAACAGCACACTGAAGTGAGAGTACAGATACAGAAACAGCACACTGAAGTGAGAATAAAGATAGAGAAACAGCACACCGAAGTGAGCGTACAGATACAGAAACAGCACACTGAAGTGGGTGTACAGATACAGAAACAGCACACAGAAGTGAGACTACAGATTGAGAAACAGCACACTGAAGTGAGAGTACAGATACACAAACAGCACACTGAACTGAAAATACAAATACAGAAACAGCACACTGAACTGAGAGTACAGATAGAGAATCAGCACACTGAAGTGAGAATACACAGAGAGAAACAGCACACCGAAGTGAGAACACAAATAAAGTAACAGCACACCGAAGTGAGAGTACAGATAGAGACACAGAACACTGAAGTGAGAGTACAGATACAGAAACAGCACACTGAAGTGAGAGTACAGATACAGAAACAGCACACTGAACTGAAAGTACAGATACAGAAACAGCACACTGAAGTGAGAATACACAGAGAAACAGCACACCGAAGTGAGAATACAAATAGAGAAACAGCACACCCAAGTAAAATACAGATCGAGAAACAGCACACTGATGTGGGTGTACAGATACAGAAACAGCACACAGAAGTGAGACTACAGATAGAGAAACAGCGCACTGAAGTGAGAGTACAGATAGAGAAACAGCACACTGAACAGAAAGTACAGATACAGAAACAGCACACTGAAGTGAGAGTACAGATAGAGAAACAGCACACTGAAGTGAGAGTACAGAAAGAGAAACAGCCCTCTGAAGTGAGAGGACACATACAGAAACAGCACACTGAAGTGAGAGTACAGATAGAGAAACAGCACACTGAAGTGAGAGTACAGATAGAGAAACAGCACACTGAAGTGAGAGTACAGATACAGAAACAGCACACAGAAGTGAGAGTACAGAAAGAGAAACAGCACACTGTAGTGAGAGTACAGATAGAGAAACAGCACACTGAACTGAAAGAACAGATCGAGAAACAGCACACTGAAGTGAGAGGACAGGTAGGGAAACAGCACACTGAACAGAAAGAACAGA
>NW_025154007.1:0-1420 GCF_004010195.1 Chiloscyllium plagiosum | reverse complement strand
GCACCAACACTGACAGTCACAATGAACTGTGCCAAGACTCCAACACTGACAGTCACACTGATCTGTATCAAGACTCCAATACTGACAGTCACACTGAACTGTACCAAGGCACCAACACTGACAGTCATATTGAACTATATCAAGACACCAACACTGACAGTAACACTGAACTGTCTCAAGGCACCAACACTGACAGTCACACTGAACTCTACAAAGACACCAATACTGACAGTCACACTGAACTGTACCAAGACACCAACACTGACAGTCACACTGAACTGTACCAAGAACCAATGCTGGCAGTCACACTGCACTGTATCAAGGCATCAACACTGACAGTCACACTGAACTCTAGAAAGACATCAATACTGACAGTCACACTGAACTGTACCAAGACACCTACACTGACAGTCACACTGAACTGTACCAAGAACCAACGCTGGTAGTCACACTGAACTGTATCAAGGCATCAACACTGTCAGTCACACTGAACTGTGTCAAGACACCAACACTGACAGTCACACTGAACTATACCCAGACACCAATACTGACATTAACACTGAAGTGTATCAAGACTCCAATACTGACAGTCACACTAAACTGTATCCAGACACCAATACTGACATTAACACTGAAGTGTATCAAGGCATCAACACTGACAGTCACACTGAACTGTGCCAAGACACTAACACTGACAGTCACACTGAATGTGCCAAGACACCAACACTGACAGTCACACTGAACTGTGCCAAGACTCCAACACTGACAGTCACACTGATCTGTATCAAGACTCCAATACTGACAGTCACACTGAACTGTACCAAGTGGTCAACACTGACAGTCACACTGAACTGAACCAAGACGCCAACACTGACATTAACACTGAAGTGTACCAAGACACCAACACTAACAATCACACTGAACTGTATCAAGAACCAACGCTGGCAGTCACACTGAACTGTATCAAGGCATCAACACTGTCAGTCACACTGAACTGTGTCAAGACACCAACACTGACAGTCACACTGAACTATACCCAGACACCAATACTGACATTAACACTGAAGTGTATCAAGACATCAACATTGACAGTCACACTGAACTGTGCAAAGACACTAACACTGACAGTCACACTGAATGTACCAAGACACCAACACTGACAGTCACACTGAACTGTGCCAAGACTCCAAAACTGACAGTCACACTGATCTGTATCAAGACTCCAATACTGACAGTCACACTGAACTGTATCAAGGCATCAACACTGTCAGTCACACTGAACTGTGTCAAGACACCAACACTGACAGTCACAATGAACTATACCCAGACACCAATACTGACATTAACACTGAAGTGTATCAAGACATCAACACTGACAGTCACACTAAACTGTGCCAAGACACTAACACTGACAGTCACA
>NW_025154006.1:0-1420 GCF_004010195.1 Chiloscyllium plagiosum | reverse complement strand
GGGATTTGATCTCATGTATCCCAGAACTTTGTGGTAAGTTAGGGAATGAAACTGTTGGGCCTTTCGTAGAAAGAATTGTGTAAGCTATTACTATGAGTGAGGCTCCGAAAAAACGGGGAGTGGCTAATTTTGTGCTTTTGTTAAGAAAGGGTTACATGGTGAATCCTGGAAACGATAGACCTGTGTTTCTGACCGTGGTCTTAAGTAAGTTGTTGGATGAAATTATAAACGATCAGATTTCAATGCATTTGGAGATACAAGGAATAAATGGGAATAACCAGAATGTTTTTTTGCGCGAGGGAAGTTGTATCTCACAAACATGACTGAGTTTTCGAGGGCAAAACTAATATGATTGATCCGGACAAAGTGGTAGATATTGCTCACTTGAACTTTAATAAAACCTTTTTCAAGGTTCCACATGTTTGCCTGGTTCAAAAAAGTGAGATCACAGAGAGTTCGGTGAGATTTCCAATTCGATATAAAATTAGATTTACAGCAGGAGGCTGAGAATAGCCGTGGAAAGTAGCTTTCAGATGGTGTCCCACGAGGATCGATGCTTAGCCCACATTCATTTTTTCATTTAAATAAATGATTTAGGTGAGAAGATAAAAAGCGTGGTAAGTAATTTGCAACATTTGTCAGAAAAGGGACAATAAAAAGGTGATGGAAGATTGTGAAGAGATTTTCTCGTCAGGTCAATTCCTCTCTCTGTCCTCGAGATTTAAAGCGTGGGGGAGTGGGGTTGGGGCGGGACAGTGAATGGCCATCCGTCCATCGTACAGACCAGGTTATCAAACGTCCATCTATTTTCGTCCCAGTTTGCAGCATTTGCGCCATAACTTTGAGTGTTCTGACTTTCCAGGGGAAATGTCAATGAGATTCGCTCTGTGAGCTTAAATGACACAACAATGATACTGACGGTTGACTGGTTTGCAACACCTTTGAGAAAAGTATTCTCATGTTCACACACAGAGGCAGACACGCAGGCACATTCCCTGACAGTGATAAAGTCCTCATAATTATACGCACTCCATGTGCTTTACGTCCGCAAGTTTCTCTGGTGAAAGGCGGCTTTAAGTGGAATACAAGCCACTTCTCCAAGAAATGTGAACCGTTGTTGTGAGCTGCGATATGAAGTGGATACTGAGCTGAAATAGTCCCTCACGCTTCGCAAGTGTAACTTTCAGTAACACAAATCCCACCAAATCAAGGCATTTTGTTCCTGGGATCTGACAGGAGAGCGCCCAGCAAACATTCCTCACTAAAATTACTGACACACGGCAAACTCTAGACACTTTCACGTCTCGTCTCGTCTCGTTCTGTTTCTGTCCCTGTCACACCTCCAGATTCCTCTTCATGTAGGGGGAGTAGGGATAACCCTAGTAAATATAGGCCGGTGAGTCTCACTTCTGTTGTGGGC
>NW_025154005.1:0-1420 GCF_004010195.1 Chiloscyllium plagiosum | reverse complement strand
CTCTCTCTCTTTCGCGTTCTCTCTCTCTCTCGCGTTCTCTCTCTCTCTTTCGCGCTCTCTCTCTCTTTCGCGCTCTCTCTCTCTCTTTCGCGCTCTCTCTCTCTCTTGCGCTCTCCCTCTCTTTCTTGCGCTCTCCCTCTCTTTCTTGCGCTCTCCCTCTCTTTCTTGCGCTCTCTCTCTTGCGCGCTCTCTCTCTCTTTCTTGCGTCTCTCTCTCTTTTGCGCGCTCTCTCTCTTTCTTGCGCTCTCCCTCTCTTTCTTGCGCTCTCCCTCTCTTTCTTGCGCTCTCTCTCTTGCGCGCTCTCTCTCTCTTTCTTGCGCTCTCTCTCTCTCATTCTTGCGCTCTCTCTCTCTTGCGCTCTCTCTTTCTCTCTCTCACTCTCTCTCTCTTTCGCGTTCGCTCTCTCTCTCTTTCGCGTTCGCTCTCTTTCGCTCTCTCTCTCTCTTTCGCGTACTCTCTCTCTCGCCTTTTCTCTCTCTCTCTTTCGCGTCCTCTCTCTCTTTCGCGTCCTCTCTCTCTTTCGCGTCCTCTCTCTCTTTCGCGCGCTCTCTCTTTCGCGCGCTCTCTCTCTCTTTCGCGCGCTCTCTCTCTCTTTCGCGCGCTCTCTCTCTCTTTCGCGCTCTCTCTCTCTTTCTCTTTTCTCTTGCGCTCTCTCTCTTGCGCTCTCTCTCTTGCGCTCTCTCTCTTGCGCTCTCTCTCTTGCGCTCTCTCTCTTGCGCTCTCTCTCTTGCGCTCTCTCTCTTGCGCTCTCTCTCTTGCGCTCTCTCTGTCTCTCTTTCACTCTCTCTCTCTCTCTCTTTCGCGTTCGCTCTCTCTCTCTTTCGCGTTCGCTCTCTCTCTCTTTCGCGTTCTCTCTCTCTTTCGCGCGCTCTCACTCTCTCTTTCGCGCGCTCTCACTCTCTCTCTCGCGCGCGCGTTCTCTCTCTCTCTTTCGCGCTCTCTCTCGCGCGCGCTCTTTCGTGCGCTCTCTCTCTATCTTTCGCTCTCTCTCTCTCTTTCGCGCGCGCTCTCTCTCTCTTTCGCGCGCTCTCTCTCTCTCTCTTTCGCGCGCGCTCTCTCTCTTTCGCGCGCGCGCTCTCCTTCTCTTTCGCGCGCGCTCTCCCTCTCTTTCGCGCGCGCTCTCTCCCTCTCCTTCGCGCGCGCTCTCTCCCTTTCCTTCGCGCGCGCTCTCTCCCTTTCCTTCGCGCGCGCTCTCTCCCTCTCCTTCGCGCGCTCTCTCTCTCTTTCGCGCGCTCTCTCTCTCTTTCGCGCGCTCTCTCTCTCTTTCGCGCGCTCTCACTCTCTCTCTCGCGCGCGCGTTCTCTCTCTCTCTTTCGCTGTCTCTCTCGCGCGCGCTCTTTCGTGCGCTCTCTCTCTCTATCTTTCACTCTCTCTCTCTCTCTTTCGTGCGCTCTCTCTCTTTCGCACGCGCTCTCTCTCT
>NW_025154004.1:0-1420 GCF_004010195.1 Chiloscyllium plagiosum | reverse complement strand
AAGAGGTAATAAATTGTTTATACTCTGCAGAATGTTACAGAGACAAGCGGGAATGAAATCTGGAAGAGGTAATAATTGTTAATGGTCTGCAGACTGTGACAGAGACAAGCGGGAATGAAATCTGGAAGGGCTAGTAGTTGTTTGTGGTCTACAGGATGTTACAGAGACAAGCCGGAGTGAAATCTAGAGGAGGTCATAGATGTGTATGGTCTGCAGTATTTTACACAGACAAGCAGGAGTGAAATCTGGAAGAGGTAATAGTTGTTTATAATCTGCAGGATATTACAGGGACAATCAGGAATGAAAAGTGGAAGTGGTAATTTTTTTATGGTCTGGAGAATGTTCCAGAGGCAAGCAGGAATGATATCTAGAAAAGGTAGTTGTTGTTTATAACCTGCAGGACATCACAGGGACAAGCAGGAGTGAAATCTAGAAGAGGTAATAGTTGTTCATAGTCTGCAGAATATTACAGAGGCAAGCAGGAGTGAAATCTGGAAGAGGTAAGAGTTGTTTATGGTCTGCAGAATGTTACAGAGACAGGCAGGAGTGAAATCAAGAGGAGGTCGTGGATGCGTATGGTCTTCAGGATGCTTCACAGACAAGCCGGAATGAAATCTGGAAGAGGGAATAGTTGTTTATGGTCTGCAGGATGTTGCAAGTTCAAGCAAGAGTGAAAACTGGAAGTGGTAATACTTTTTAATGGTCTAGAGACTGTTACAGAGACAAGCAGGAATGAAATCTGGAAGAGGTAATGGTTGTTATAATCTGCTGGATTAGATTAGATTACTTACAGTGTGGAAACAGGCCCTTCGGCCCAACAAGTCCACACCGACCCGCCGAAGAGCAACCCAATCAGACCCATTCCCCCACCAGCTAACATTACGGGCAATTTAGCATGGCCAATTAACCTGGCCTGCACCTTTTTGGACTGGACGAAACCGGAGCATCCGGGTGAAACCCAGGCAGACACGGGGCAAATGCGCAAACTCCACACAGACAGTCACCGGAGGCGGGAATTGAACCTGGGTCTCTGGTGCTGTGAGGCAGCAGTGCTGACCACGTGCCACCGTGCAGCCCACAGAGACAAGCATGAGTGTAATCTGGAAGAGGTCATTCGTGTTTATGGTCTTCAGGATGTTACAGATTCAAGCAGGAGTGAAATCTGGAAGAGGTAATAGTTGTTTATAATCTGCAGTATTTTGCAGAGACAAGCAGGAGTGAAATCTGGACGAGGTTCCATTTGTTTATAGTCTGCAGAACTTTATAGACACAAGCAGGAATCAAATCAGGAAGAGGTAATAGTTGTTTGTGGTCTGCAGGCTGTTACAGAGACAAGCAGGAATGCAAAATGAAAATGGTAATACTATTTTATGGTCTGCAGGATGTGACAGAGTCAAGTAGGAATGAAATCTGGAAGAGG
>NW_025154003.1:0-1420 GCF_004010195.1 Chiloscyllium plagiosum | reverse complement strand
AGCAGAGAGATCTTGGTGTCCAGGTACATAGATCCCTGGTTGCCACCCAGATTGATAGGGTTGTTAAGGAGGCATACAGTGTGTTAGCTTTTATTGGTAGAGAGATTGAATTTCAGAGCCACAAAACTCTGGTGCGGCCACACTTGGAGTATTGTATACAGTTCTGGTCACCGCATTATAGGATGTGGAAGCTTTGGAAAGAGTTCAGAGGTGATTTACTCAGATGTTGTCTAGTATGGAAGTAAGATCCTATGAGGAAAGGCTGAGGGGCTTGAGGCTGTTTTTGTTAGCGAGAAGAAGGTTGAAAGGTGACTTAATTGAGACATATAAGATAATCAGAGGGTTAAGTAGGGTAGACAGTGAGAGCCTTTTTCTTCAGATGGTGGTGGCTAGCTCGAGGGGACATAGCTTTAAATTGAGGCGTGATAGATATAGGACTGATGTCAGAGGTAGTTTCTTTACTCAGAGAGTAGTAGGGACATGGAACACCCTGCCTGTGCAGTAGTAGACTCGCCAACTTTAAGGGCATTTAAATGGTCATTGGATAAACAATTGGATGAAAATGGAATAGTGTGGGTTAGATGTGCTTCAGGTTGGTTCCACAGGTCAGTGCAACATCGAGGGCTGAAGGGCTTGTACTGCGCTATAATTTTTTATGTTCTATAATTCAAACCCATTTCTCCCACACCAAACTTCGAGCCATGCATTTACCTCATTAATCTTGTTGGTCCTGTGTGAGTTTACTTGTGCTCAGGTAAGTTATCCAGAGGTTATTACCTTTTTGGTTCTGCATTTTAATTTAGCCCCAAATGTTCATGTTCCCTCAGCAGAATCTCTTTTCTCTTTCTATGTATTTGTTGGTATCTACATGGATATTTCCCCTCCCACATCAAATTCCCATGTAGCCCAGATGAGATATCCTGAACCCAGGCACCAGGCAGGCAACACAGCCTTCGGGACTCTCAATCCTGGTCAGAGAACAGTATCTTTTCCCATGACTATACTATCACCGATTACAACATTTCTCTCTTCTCCCCCACTCGAATGGCTCCCTGTACCAAGGTGCTATGGTCAATTTGCTTATCCTCCATTCAGCCCTCACTCTCAACCACACAGGGAGCAAGAATCTCCAATCTATTAGACAAGCTCAAGGGCTGAGGCTTCTTCAACAATACCTCCTGGATCCCTCTACCTGCCTCAGTCATAGTCACACTCTCTGACCAGTGACCGAATTTGAGTTACTTAATCTAAGGGCTGTGACTCTGCAGAGAAATCTGCTACAAGGGATTAGGCAGTCTTTTTAAAAAAATTATACACAGATGGGTAACTGAAAGAATAGTCCAGAATTTTACCATCTCCTGGGATCAATGTGAGGGAGGGAAGGCAGTCAATGGAGGACGAAGGTGGGAGGGCAGGTGGG
>NW_025154002.1:0-1420 GCF_004010195.1 Chiloscyllium plagiosum | reverse complement strand
GGATTAGAGAGTGTGACAGTGAGGATGAGGGAGAGAGTGACAGTGAGGATTAGAGTGAGAGTGACAGTGAGGGGTAGAGAGAGAGTGACAGTGAGGATTACAGAGGGAGTGACAGTGAGGATTAGGGAGTGAGTGACAGTGAGGATTAGAGAGTGCGTGACTGTGAGGATTAGAGAGAGACAGTGAGGATTAGAGAGAGAGAGTGACAGTGAGGATTAGAGGGAGACTTTGAGGATTAGGGAGTGACAGTGAGGATAAGAGAGTGACAGTGAGGATTAGGAAGAGAGTGACAGTGAGGATTAGAGAGTGACAGTGAGAATGAGGGAGAGTGTGACAGTGAGAATTAGAGAGAGAGTAACAGTGAAGATTAGAGAGAGAGTGACAGTGAGGATTAGAGAGTGACGGTGAGGATTAGGGAGAGAGTGACAGTGAGGATTAGTGAGAGAGTAACAGTGAGATTTAGGGAGAGAGTGACAGTGAGGATTAGAGACAGTTTGGCAGTGAGGATTAGAGAGAGAGTAACAGTGAGGTTTATGGAGAGGTGACAGTGAGGATTAGAGAGTGACAGTGAGGATTAGAGAGAGGCAGTGAGGATTAGAGAGAGAGAGTGAGAGTGAGGATTAGAGGGAGAGTGACAGGGAGGATTAGCGAGTGATGGTGAGGATTAGGGAGAGAGTGACAGTGAGGATTAGAGAGAGGGTAACAGTGAGGATTAGAGAGAGATTTACAGTGAGGATTAGCGAGTGACGGTGAGGATTAGGGAGAGAGTGACAAAGAGGATTAGAGAGAGTGTAACAGTGAGGATTAGAGAGAGAGTGACAGTGAGGATTAGCGAGGGACGGTGAGGATTAGGGAGAGAGTGACAGTGAGGATTAATGAGAGAGTGTCTGTTAGTATTAGGGAGAGAATGACAGTGAGGATTAGAGACAGTTTGGCAGTGAGGATTACAGAGAGAGTGACAGTGAGGATTAGAGAGTGACAGTGAGGTTTATGGAGAGGTGACAGTGAGGAATAGGGAGAGACAGTGAGGATTAGAGAGTGACAGTGAGGATTAGGGAGAGAGTGACAGTGAGGATTAGAGAGAGAGTGAGAGTGAGGATTAGAGGGAGAGTGACAGTGAGGATTAGCGAGTGACGGTGAGGATTATGGAGAGAGTGACAGTGAGGATTAGAGAGAGAGTAACAGTGAGGATTAGAGAGAGAGTGACAGTGAGGATTAGCGAGTGACGGTTAGGATTAGGGAGAGAGTGACAAAGAGGATTAGAGAGAGTGTAACAGTGAGGATTAGAGATAGAGTGACAGTGAGGATTAGCGAGTGACGGTGAGGATTAGGGAGAGAGTGACAGTGAGGATTAATGAGACAGTGTCTGTTAGAATTAGGGAGAGAGTGACAGTGAGGATTAGAGACAGTTTGGCAGTGA
>NW_025154001.1:0-1420 GCF_004010195.1 Chiloscyllium plagiosum | reverse complement strand
TTATGAACAATTTCCAACGACATATTGTCAAAGCTGCCCAAACATCCTGTCCAACATGGAGTGCCGTACACTGGGAACTGAACAGTAAAGCATGGTGACAAGTTCCTTGACTCTGAAACTGCATAAAGCTGGCATCACTGACACTGCAGAGCTCTGAATCATGGTCAGGGAGAAAAACAGAAGGAAACACATTCACTTAAAATACAGAAGATGACATTACTTAAAGGAAAATATTCAGATTCGTACCTTAAATGGATATTGTTTATGTAACAAATTGGAGGCGTGACACCAAAGAAAGACATCCAGCAGAATGAGAATATGAAAATGGAAGTATGCCCGCATCAGAAACCAGAGTAGGTAGGTCACTAAGTACAGGGCTGATGGGTGCATGGGTCTCGGTGTGAACTGGGTGTGGGGGGGGGTGGGGGGGGGTGTGTAAGGGTGCTGGCAGTCAATACAATTGCATTGTAGATATTGCAGCTAAAACTGGGTTATCATCTGATGCTGTAGATTTCAATGACAATCTGTAACGTTTCCCCCAGGATAGTCCATCCGTCTACCATTACCATCCGTCTACCATTACCATGGGTCAGTGTCGAGTGTGGGTGAACATGGTCGGGTCGGAATCACGTGCACCTAAACCTGACGACAGCCCATTAAAGCTACCGCACTTGATTGGTTACACTACGTACAGCAGGACTAACATCTGATACAGAGAGAGAGATGATCCCAAGACTAACAAATCAGATAACACAGCTAAGATAAGTGGGAAAACTGAGGACTGGGAAGCTTTTAAAGAGAAACAGAGGATTACTAAGAAGGAAATACGCAGAGGAAAAATGAGGTACGAAGGTAAACTGGCCAAGAATATTAAAGAGGATAGTAAAAGCTTTTTTAGGTATGTGCAACGCAAAAAATTAGTTCGGACAAAACTTGGGCCCTTGAAGACAGAAACAGGCGAATATATTACTAGGAACAAAGAAATAGCAGAGGAATTAAATGGGTACTTCCGATCTGTGTTCACTTGGGAAGACACAAGCAATCTCCCTGAGGTAAAAGTGGCTGAAGGACCTGAACTTAAGGGAATTTATATTTGCCATGATTTGGTGTTGGAGAGACTGTTAGGTCTGAAGGTTGATAAGTCTACGGGGCCTGATGGTCTGCATCCCAGGGTACTGAAGGAGATGGCTTGGGAAATCGTGGATGCGTTGGTGATTATTTTCCAGACTTCAATAGATTCGTGGTCGGTTCCAGAGGATTGGAGGGTGGCTAATGTTTTACCACTTTTTAAGAAAGGCGGGCGAGAGAAAGCAGGTAATTATAGACCAGTTAGTCTGACCTCAGTGGTGGGAAAGATGCTAGAGTCTATTATGAAGGATGAAATTAGTGCACATCTGGATAGTAATAACAGGATAGGACA
>NW_025154000.1:0-1420 GCF_004010195.1 Chiloscyllium plagiosum | reverse complement strand
ATTAGGCAGTGCAGGGATCTTCTGTGGTGATTCGCCGCAACAAGTATACCATTTTAGAAACTGTTGGGGGAAAGACTAACCAGGGAAGTAATGGGGAAGAGGTCGCTGGTGCAGTGTCTATCTCTGCTGCTCAGTGGGGAAGGGGAAGAGGAGCAGAGCTTTGTCATTGGTGAGTCAATAGTAAGGAAAAGAGATAGGAGGTTGTGTGGGAATGAGAGGAACACACGATTGATTTGTTGCCTCCCAGGTGTCAACGTTCGTGATGTTGCAAGGCTTAGAAAGTGTGAACGCTGGGAATTCGTTTCTATTAGATCTCCCCTCATCCTTCTAAACTCTGATGAATACGATCTCAAGATCCTCAGCCGTTCATCATATGTGAGGCCTAACATTCCAGGGATCATCCGTGTGAAACCCCACTGGAAATTCTCCAGTTCAAGTACGCCCTTCTTGACGTGTGGCGCCCAAAACTCGACATGGTATTCTAAATGCTTCCTAACCAGAGCTTTATAACGTCTCCGTAGCACATCTCTCCTGTTACATTCCAACTCTCTTGAGAAAAATAACAAATGTACATAGATCTGAGAAAGTCGACACACACGTTGATGCAGTTGTTTAGAAGGCATATAGATTGTTAGCTTTTATTAGTAGAGGGATTGAGTTTCAGAACCAGGTCGTGTTGCAGGGTACAAAACCCTTTTGCAGCCGCACTTGGATTATTATGTATAGTTCTGGTCACTGCATTATTGGAAAGATGTAGAAGCTTGGGAACGGTTTCAGAAGAGATTTCCGAGGATGCTGCCTGGTATGGAGGGAAGGTCTTACGAGGAAAATCTGAGGGACGGAAAGCTGTTTTTGTTGATGAGAAGAATTTAGGGGGACTTGGTACATACTTCCACGATGATCAGAGGGTTTGATGGGGTGGACAGTGAGTGTTTTCTGTTTCTCAGACGGTGTTGGCCAGCACGAGGGGGCATTGCTTTAAAACGAAGGTTGACAGAAAGAGAACAGATGTCCGAGTTAGTTTCTTTGCTCCGATTGTAGTAGGGGCGTGGAATGCACTGCGTGCAACAGTAGTGGACTCGCCAAGTTTAAGGGCATTTAAATTGTCATTGCGTGTTAATATGGACGAAACTGGAATGGTGGAGTTTGATTGGGCTTCATAACATTGACAGCCGGAAGGCCTGTACTGTTTCAAGTCCAAAGTTCTACGGCACTAAAATAAAAAGATATATGTTGGAAGGTAAGGAAGATTGTCAGAAATGGAAGCAGGACGTTGATATCTTGGGAAATGGGCCGAAAAATGAAAAGTGATATTTAAGTGTGTGGTCGTGCATTTTGTAAAGTCAAATCAAGGACTGTGTTTCATGGTGAATGGTCGTACCTTAAAGAGCGGATTGCCACAGAGGACATTGGATTTCAG
>NW_025153999.1:0-1420 GCF_004010195.1 Chiloscyllium plagiosum | reverse complement strand
TCCGTTCCAGGCGACATCCTAGTAAATCTCCTCTGAACCTTTTCAAAGGAAGCCACATCCTTCCTATAATGCAGTGACAAGAACTGTATGCAATACTCCAAGTGCGGCCACATCAGAGTTTTGTACAACTGCAACTCTGAAACTCAATCCTTCTTGCAATAAAAGCTAACACTCCTTATGCCTCCTTAACAACCCTACCTACCGAGGGGCAACGTTCGGCTATTTGTGTGCATGGACACAGAGATCTCTCTGCTCATTTTCACTACCAAGAATCTTACCATAAACACAGTACTCTTTATTCCTGTTGCTCCTTCCAAAGTGAATCATCTCACATTTTTCCGCATTAAACTCCATTTGCTACGTCTCAGTCCAGCTCTGCAGCTTATCTATGTTCTACTGTAACCTGAAACATCTTCCACACTATCCACTACTCCACTGAACTTAGTGTCGTTCGCAAATTTAGTAATCCATCCTTCTCCAAGTCATTTATAAAAATGACAAACAGCAGTGGCCTCAAAACAGATCCTGCAGTGCACCACTAGTAACAGAACTCCAGGATGAGAATTTCCCATTAAACACCGCCCTATGTCTTCTTTCCGCTAGCTAATTTCTTATCCAAACCACTAAATCACGCTCAATCTCGTGCCTCCGTATTTTGTGCAATAGCCTACCTGTGGAACTTTATCAAACACCTTGCTGAAATCCGCATACACCCTCATCCACCTGCTTTGTCACCTTCTTGAAGAACTCAATAAGGTTTGTGAGGCATGACCTACTCTTTAGAATACCGTATTGACTATCCATGATTGCTATCATACCTTCTTCTACCATCTTCCCTGGTAGTACATTCCAAGCACTTACTGCACTCTGTGTAAAAAAAAAACCTTCCACTTCTCCTTTAAACATATCACCCCGCCCGCCTTCACTCTTGCTTTACTAAAGTTCACATAGACAATATCGACAACATCTTTGGATCTAACCACTGCACAAAGACACGAACATATTTCGAGGGACAGCAAACTTTAATGTTGTTACTTCGTGGCTCAGTCGTTAGCACTGTACCTAGGTGCTAACGACTGAGGTGAGGCCATACTGGATTTGGTTCTGGGTAACGAACCAGGCCAGGTGTTAGAATTGGAGGTAGGTAAGCACTTTGGGGACAGTGACCACAATTCGGTGACTTTTACTCTAGTGATGGGGAGGGATAAGTGTGCACTACAGGGCAAGAGTTATAGCTGGGGGCAGGGAAATTATGATGCGGTGAGGCACGACTTAGGATGCGTGGCTTGGAAAAGTAGGCTTCAAGGGAAGGGCGCAACTGATATGTGGAGCTTGTTCAAGGAGAAACTATTGAGTGTCCTTGATAAGTATGTACCTGTCAGGCAGGGAGGAAAGGGTCATGTGAGGAAGCCGTGGTTTA